>NC_041231.1:102093244-102166030 GCF_002837175.3 Physeter macrocephalus
CGGGCAGACCCCACGTGCCGCGGAGCGGCTAGGCCCGTGAGCCATGGCCGCTGAGCCTGTGCGTCCGGAGCCTGTGCTCCGCGACGGGAGAGGCCACAACAGTGAGAGGCCCGCGTACCGCAAAAAAAAAAAAAAAAAAAAGAAGGCAGAGTCAAGATGGCGGTGTGGGAAGATGTGGAGTTAGCATCTCCCCACAGTGAGGGCTCCTGCCAGCTGCTGGTGGGGCACCCTGATGCCCAAGGAGATGGGAGGAACCCCAGAGTGAACTGGTAGGATGTAGGGGGACGCACTAGTAATAGTAACAGCTAAATATATTGAGCCATTACTATATGACAGGTATTGACTGAAGCTTGTTTTTAAACATTAATTCATATATGCCCTCAAAACAACCAGTATTGTTCCCAATTTACAGGTGAGAAAACTGAGGCACAATCAAAATTACATGGATGTCTTTAATACAAACAGAATATGATCAGCATTTACAATAGAGTTGGTACTCTATAGCAAGGGGGTCTAATCTAAAATCTGAGAACTCTAACTTACACCATGCTGATTGATTGGTTTCTTATGGCTGCTGAATGACTAAGAAGAAAAGATTTCCTTCTTCTTGTCCAGTAATAACATCTTCATTTGTTGAGCCAATCACATTTTATTTAAAAGTTTCCATTTTGTTAAAAACATCAAATCTACCTTTTAAAATGACATTTAGGGCAATAAATTTCTGCACTGATAAAATTCTAAATGATATTCAAAATTTCCTGAAGTTACGTAAATGCCGTCTTTATGTAATATACTTGTAAAATCCTCCTCAAGTAGATGCTTTCTGGAGTACCTAGAATCATCATTTGATTCGTGCCCGTAGTTCAGACATTCAGTGGTAAATAAAATCAAATGCAATTACGTGCATGAGCATAATTTCATTGACAGGTTTAGGCTCAGCCAGATAGCTGAGGACAGCATTTTGGCTCTGGAGTTGGTCAGATGCTCTTTTTATGATATTCTGCAGGCTTTGGAGGAGGCTGTGGTAGAAAGACTATAAGACGTGCATTTAACCGCTGTATTCAAACCTATCAAAAAAAACAGCAGAGAGATAAACCATTTAATAAGGATAGAAACAGTAGGGGAAGATGCAGCTTAATGTCTGCAGGGTGCTCTCTAGGCAATGTTCAAGAAAATCACGGAAGTTTAGGGATTGTGGATCTAAAGTTGATTTATTAAAGAGAAGACTTTTTTGCACGATATACTAGCTGTAAATGCATAAAAAAAACCTGCAGGATGTCTCTGGAAATGTTTCTGTATTGATTTCATCAATGCTTGAGTCAGATATGGATGTTTTCCTTTTATGCAAAATGCTGATGTGTACCGATTTGTGACTGGGTTCGTGCCTTAAGGAATTCTCTGTAGGGCATGAAAGTAACCGTATTGTAACAGTTTGAAATTGGAAGAACCTCATTTCCATTTATTTTCACTTACTCAGCAATAAACACTAAAGGCCAATGACAAAACTTCTCCTCCCTCATCTCATCCCCAAAGACAGGAAACACTTGCATTAATTCTTTGACACATTGTATACATTTCCTGGGCCTTTTCTTTTTATTGTGACTGCATTAATTCTTCTCTCTCCTGAATTCTTTCTAAAATAACTACTCTCTAGAAACCATTGTTTAGTTACTTGAAACATTATCTTCCAGGGAATACAATTACTAGGTGATGGTTCTAACACATTTCCAGTGATATTGGTTTGAAATGTCCCATATGCAGTGCTCAGCAGAGGGTTATATAAAGCAGCAAGTTAAAATGTAACTACGGATGAAATTTATAATGCGTTTGCAGATCATCCTTCTTTTGAAGAAAGCTTTTGCATTTTTCATTTATTTGTGCATGTTTAATTTCCAGAATCTACGTGGTCAACGTTTGTGTACATCTTTATGAAGATGTCCTTGCGGCACCTGTGAACATATAGCAGGTAAGGCAGCGCTGTTCCAATCACATCTCCAGATCTGTGAAGCACAATGGACCTTGTCCTAGTCTTTGAAAGTCAATAGGTCAAGCTTTTGAGAAAGGGGATTTTGATGGCTGGTTGGTGCCCAGATTCCATTTGTGACCATTTAGCTTGTGCACTGTACAGGAGAATCTGGCAGAGCCCCTCTTTATTGGATGCTGGTGAGTGAGTTGAGTTTACCTGGGCTCATGGATATTTTGTGTAGTTAATATCTCTGAGATATTAGAGCACAAAAATAAGAAGAAACTAGAGAAGAGAAAACAATACAGTGAGTGAAAAACCTATAGGTTTTTAAACAAAATGTGTGTGTGTGTGTGTATATATATATATACATATATATATATATATATAAAACTGTTACATATTGTAAGAGAACAGCTTCATCTACTATCACAGTAAAAGAGAACATGGTGGCAAAAAAAGTACAACTGCAGAAAATTAACTATGACCCTCTGAGTTTCACTGATCTCTTCACGTAACTGGGAAGAAGCAGAGCTTGTGATTCTGGCTCCAAGCTCAGCGCTCCCTGCAGTAACAGGGAGCTTACGGGTGTGTGGATTCTATTTGCACAAGGACACTGAGACAAGGAAGTGAACGCAGGGCAAAATGGAGGTGGCACTCTGCTTCCCAGGTTGTGTCCTGGCTGGGGTGCCCTTTTTTGATTTACACTGAAACCTGGCCAATTGAAAACAGAAACAGATTCATTTCCTGATCATAGGAAAAATCCTTTATAATGGGCCTTCATTAAGAATGTTTTGTTTTTCCAGTGCAGGGAAGGCTTTTGATCTACTGGACTATCTGGCATAGTCTTCTTGTTTTGTTAAACTTTGAGAAGGTTGAACAGTCATTGGGACAGCGCATTGTGTAAATTACCATAAAATGTGATAAAGAGGTGAGGAGTGTGGTAGGCAGAATTCTTAAATAGCTCTCAAGATTTCCTCCCCCTGCCCTTGAATGTGGGCAGAACCTGTGAACATGACAGGATAGTTGCTCCCATGATTGCATTGTGTTATATAAGACTCCTCCTTAGCTGACTAGAGAGAGATTCTCTTGCCAGCTTTCATGAAGTGAGCTGTCAAGTTATGAGGGGGTCACATGGCTAGGACCTGAGACTGACCCTCAGCTGACAGCCAGCAGGAAAACAGGGACCTCATTCCTGCCTCAAAGAACTGAATTCTGCCCACAACCAGTGAGCTTGCAGGAGACCCTCGAGCTCCAGATGAGACCACAGCCCCAGCCGACACCTTGATTTCAGCCTGGTGAGACCCTATGCAGAGGTCTCCCTACCTAACCTCTACCTGGACTCCTGACCCATGGAAACTATGAGATAATAAATTTGTCTTGTGTTAAGTTTGTGATAATTTATTACACAGCAATAGCAAACTACTAATGTAGGGAAAGAGCACATCAGATATATTAATGGCTGGCCTAGATGGGATCAGAATAAGTCATGTAAGTATTCACTCTTATTATGGTCCTACATTTAAACAACACGTGTATATTAAGTGAGGGAGTGATCCATAACCCGCTATTCTAAACACAAAAGCAATATTACCTATACTTTTTTACTTACTCATCATAAAACAACGTAAAATTACACCTTCTCTGACTGGTGCATACACATATTTGCTGTCTTAACTATTATAAATTATGGGAAATAATGTTTTTGTTTTTCTCATAATATAGGAAGTTTAATTTAAAAATTCAGTTTTGTTAGTTTTTACTTTCAACGTAATGGAAGTCATTACTGGGCTATAATACTAGATTTTGTTGACATTTGCATGGTCCTGTGTGTTCGGTGTGTGTTAGCTCCATTTTACAGATGAATAAATTAAACCATAGATTATATGAAGTAATTACTCAGAACTAGTAATTGGCCATGTTAGACTATGAACTCAGCTTTTCTGACTCCTAAGTTCAAGATTATTTTGATCATAGCTCACCTACAGATGTATAACAGAAGAACACAGAAACATAAGTGCGATAGAAAAAGCTGAAGATGTTTCCACAATAGCTAAAATAACAACGAAAGAATCCTTTGGTTAGGAGCGATGATGTCTGTGAATGGGATAATCTGGTTTCCTCTGTAGCGTTAGAGCTTCAGGTGCTTGGGTTTAACCTTTGGAGCCAATTCCCCTGGTTCCAGCCCCTGTTAATCTCCAGAATATATGTTTTTGACCTTTTTGATGCTACTTTGATTTGATTTGCAGAGGCCTTGCTTCTTCAGGGTTTTTAGTCTTATGCTCATCTTTAAATAGATGTTTTCGATTGTCTCTGATGTTTCTGAGGCTCTCCTTACATGTGTCTTTATCTTTTTGTTTTTCTTTGCTTTTGAAACCCGTAATTTGTGCCTTGGATCCTCCTGGAGGGTGCCAAGCTCATCTTGGGGTTTGCAATAGGCCTGTTTTGTCCAGGTCCAGTTGTTCACATTGAGAGGTGATATTTTGAACAATTTTAAACCAATGAGCTATGTTCAGTATTTGTTACATATAAAGTATATAAAAGAAATGACTTCATATGTCGAATCACTTGCTCATGAAATTTTTTCTTCCAGTTTTATTGAGATATAATTGATGTACAGCACTGTATAAGTTTAAGGTTATAGCATAATGATCTACTATATCATTGTGACATCATGAAATGATTATCACAATAAGTGTAGTGAATATCCATCCTCTCATAGAGACACAAAATGAAAGAAATAGAAAAAAAAATTTTTCTTGTGATGAGAACTCAGGATTTACTCTCTTAACTTTTATATATAGCATTCAGCACTGTTCATCATATTTTGCTAATGAATTTTATTAACCCTTAATTACTGAAATAATTTTTATAAATTATATATCTAATTATGATTCCATTTATTAAAAACAATTGTAGTAGACTTTGTAATCAGGTAAGAGATGTTATCTATTACACAGGTGTTTAACAATTGTATTTTCCATATTATGGAGAAAAATATAGGTCAGGAGAAAACAGCAACACTTTTGTATTTTTCCATAACAGAAGTGGATAACAATACAATGGATAGACATAGTGTATGCTCAAATATTTAATTTAACAATTACTTCAAATAATTCTGGAATAATGGGTTATTCATTTGAAGCATCTATTTGAAAAAAATAAAATGAAGGTTAAAAAATTGGAACCCTTTAAAAAGTTTGATTGCTAGTCACTTAAATTCATTTTAGATGTAATGATCTAACCAAACGTAATCTAAAATAAAATATAATTAATTAGATTGTAACATATCAAGAAAATACATTTCAAAATAATATGCATACAAGGATAACTTATTTTAAAATTCTGATGAAAACGACTTTCAATATGGTTTTTCTTTTAGTTTTAAGAAATGGATTATTTTTCTACTTTTCTATATGTCCAAGTTATTTCACAAGGAAAATGTGTTATTCCAGTAACCAATAATTTAAAAATAATATTCTAACATTGAGAAGTTGTTATAGGTAAATATAAAGGAAGGGGTTTTGAAAGTCACTAGGTGTGTTCTCCATAATTAGTTCCTGGATTCCAGATTAGTGAGTTTCTGACTTCTTTATTTTTCTGCCTTTGCCTTCAACCATACTCCTTTATAATCTATCTTTATTTTTTTAATTGAAGTATAGTTAATTTACGGTATTATATTAGTTTCGGGTATACAACATAGCTAGTCAATATTCTTATAGATTTTGCTCTATCTTTATTTTCAATGATATCTTGTTATCTTTCTCAAGTTCTGGATTGCCTCTTGACTATTCTTTTACAAGCTTTTATCTCCTCTCTGGTTTTTATATTGAAATATGAATGTCCTCTTTGTTAGTAAATCCACGTTTCTTAGTCTTTATCATCACAACTAAGCACCATTCTCCACTGTTAACTACCTTCTTCTTGAAACACTCTCCCCCTTAGCTCCCATGCCAACATATTCTCCTGGTTTTCTCTGGCCACTTTCCAGTCCCCTTTGTCAGTTATTTCTCATGTTTTCTTTTTATTTGTTAAACTTATGTTTTCCTCCAGACCCTGACCTAAGCTCTTTACTTCTTTTCCTGTAATATCCTCCTGACCATTCTCAAGACTTTAATACCTAAATGTTGCCAAAACCCAAATTTTTATCCCCAACACATGAGTTCTGTCATTAGCTCCAGACCCACAAGGATGGACGCCTCAAGGCCAGGGTGTCAAAAACAGAACTCATCTTTTCTTCCAGTCCTGATCCGCTTTTCATGTTCTCTACACAGAAAGTAGAACTATCGTCTACCCTGTTGACTGCTTTGGACAGAAACTTGGTAATCCTGTGTAACCCTTTCCCCTCCCTCTTCTCCCATGCTCAATTAATTACCAGAAGATATTAATTCTAGCCTTGAAATAATTCTAGAATCTGTCCACTTGTAATTCTCTTCATCATCTCCTTTATGGTTCAGCCCAATATCAACTGTTTCCTTGTGTAGAACAAAATTAGTCTCCCCACACCTACCCTTGATCTCCTCCATCTATAATTTACACTACGGCGATGGTTATTTTTGTAAACACACACTGTATGGAAAAGAATTTCTATTGTCCCGAAAAAATTCTCACTAAAACCTACAAGGTGCTTTATCCAGCCCCTGCATACTTCCTCAGCCTCATAAATGATTCTCCTCTTCTATTCATATAATTCAGTCACATCAGACCTTTTGCCTCAGTGTCTTTGCATCATACCTCTCATTTTCATCCCATTTTGTTTCCTAGTTTAATGCCTGTTCTTATTTTAGTTCTCGGTTTATATGTCACTTATTCTAGGAACTGTTCATCGATCCATACTTACCCTCAGACTAGGTCAGCTTGCTTTTGCTTTCTTTTAAACTTCAAACATGTTAGATGCTCAATATCTGTCATCTCCATTTGACTAGAGATTTAAGGAGAGCAAGATCTATGTTAGTTTTCCCCCAGAACCTACAACAACAGTGTAGATAGTACAGCAGTGCAGTCACATTGCAGACAATAAATGTGTCAGTTAAATCACTGATGGGGCTGCTTTGCTCTGATGGGGCTGTATTGGTTCCTGTATATCAGTTCTCTCCATGTGCCCAGCTACTTGTAAGCTTGAGACTTGTCCAGTTATGAAAGAATATAGAGAACAGACAGAAAAATAGCGTACCATTCTTCTTTGCCCGACATGCCCTGGACCATGCCTTTTTTACAAAGCTGGTGAGCCTTAGTCATATTGTGTGAGGAATAGAGTAGTTATTCTTGCCACTCCAAGGAGATTTTGCTTTCTCTGTATTCAAGAGGAGAATAGGCATAAGTCTATGTAATTGCTGGCTCTGGTCCTAATCACAAGCTTGAAGAACCAAAAAACCCATGACATATTTCTTGTCTTCTGTCTGAGAATTTTCACATTGACATCAGTCAGTGGTCAGCTGCAGAACTGCAGACTGTGTGGAGTGGGACTGGGAATGGGAGGAGGAATGTTCGTGCTTCATCCAAAGCAAATTTCTCCATTGTTTGACAGTTGTTAAGCAATAAGAAAAAATGCAGTCAATTTGGCTTTTCTTTTTTACTTGTGACCCAGAGTCTTTGGCAATTGACCATGCTAGTCAAGAATGGTAGATGAAACTTTGTCACAGTTTCTTCTTTAAGGTTTTACATCAAGTGAGAACACACAAAAGACACAAAGGTAAAGTAAGATTAAGACATGTTATTAATATTTAGATATATCTCTATTTATATGCTAATGTAAACCAACAAGGCAGAATACTGAGCTGATTACTAAACAAAGTTCCAGAAGATTAATGTTAAATGTTTAACATAATATGAAATATTTATAGTTTTAATTTTTCAGGATTTCTTATTTCTATATTTTCCCAGTTGTGGCCTCAAACATGATGGCATCTTGAAGATATAGTTCACACCCAGAGGGGGTCAAGATCATCTGGGTTCTGCCATAGGCCTGTTCTGTCAAATTGTTTATACAACTTTCTTCTGAGAGGCAGAAACTCTGAATGATTTATAGGGTTACTCCGAAGCAGGGGAAAAAAAATGTGTGTGTGTGTGTGTGTATGTGTGTGTGTATATATATATATATATATATACCATGTAAAGAAATTAAGGGGAAAAGACTATGGAGAACTGTGATGTCTCAGAGATTTTTGCAAACTATCCAGTTAGCCTGCCATGGTTTCATGGATGCTGGCACAAGTCATGAGACTCCTGGACCAGAAACAAAGGACTTTATGATTTGTGGCACAGCAAGCTACTTGGGTGTCATGTTCGTGCCAATTTCCCTTGCCTCCCAAATCCTACAGGGGTAACGTTGAAGGGCCCTGGTGGACCTTGCGCGCATGGTGGGTTTGTGGCACAGCTGAGGAACCCCAAACTCAAGAAATCTGAATGTTTTATAAGGGGCTGCAAGTATATCTACCCTGCCTGCCAGAGGGTGGCACTGTCTCTAATTTACAGGGCTGGGGAAGATAACCCTATGCTCACAAGGCATATAGAAAAGTGAGAGAGTAATGGATAATTGTTAAATACATTAAGGGGAAAAGACTTAAAGTGGACTTTTTCTCTTTTCCTTCTGTCTTGGCTTCGCCCGAGAAAGCAGAGGGAACACTTCAAATAAAATCAGATGCTTGTGTTATTACAATTAACATGAACGATCAGGTATTTAGTTATGTTTTTTGTTTTTCTTGTCTTCCTTCATCGTGGCCCAGAGTAGTATTTGCTTAGCGTACAGTGAGGACTCATAACTGCTTATTATCTGTGTGAATGCTCAGGAGGGTGTCAAATAAGCACTGCCATGTCTCACCTCCAGAGAAGATGCAGCAACGGTAGCGATGAAAAGCTCACCAGCCACTGGCTTATCCCTACTCTGACTTCAACCATACATCTTCAGTACTGAATAATATCTAGCTGTAGTTCAGAGATGTCATCTAGTATAAGAAATTATTGTTATTTTATATCTGTGTTACACTGATGAAATTAAACAGTGCTATGCAGAACCACTTTATTTATGGATAGGAAGAAAAACAATTCTATCAGAAATTTTCATGTTTGTTGTGTGTGTCAGGATGGAACCTGTGAAAAGCACTTCCTTTACCTATGGGAATCTAATATCTCATAAACATGTGGCCTTCTCCCACAGAGTGTAAAGATTGGTAAATAAAGAACTCTGATAGAAAATGTGCTCATCCCTGTGAGGTCAGTGAGTCCTTTGAAGGCACCTTGGTTCTATTCAGTGCCCTGGAAGAGTTCATTAACCTGATGCAAGCAGACCATTTACTCCTACCTAAAGGATCATGCTAATTAAATTGCTCTGTTTACCCACCTATGTCCCAATTTTCTATGAATACATGAATGTCTTGAGTTTCATTTCCTGTATTTTTGTTGAAGGCAGAGATGATTACAGAGTAACACTCTCTAACTTGTACTTCTGCTGGAGCTCTCAGGCTTCATTGAACTTTTTTCAAAATCAATTTTTAAAAAATTTGTCAAGATAGTTTTATACTTAGTAAGAGCAACCCAGATGGAGGAATTTTAATGTTTTGTATGTTTATAAATGGCTATAAGAGTTATCTATGGACAAGTTTTATTATTTCATTTCCTTCTTGCTGAAATTTAAAACAGTCGTTCCTCCTACCTGAGGCTAATTTCTTCATCTGTGCTGTTGAGTTCATCCTCAGGAATCTTAAGTTATAAGCCAGCCATCTCTCTCTTATGCATTCAAACTCCCTCTTCTCTCTCTCTTAACTGGAATTTTACTGTTGGCTTTTAAATGTGCTCATGTCTCCTTCATAAAACATCAACAGTAACAATCTCTAGGCATCTCGTCTCCTTCCATTAACTTCTCTATTTTCTCCACTTCATAGCCAGACTTCTTGAAGAAATTTTCTTTGTCATTATCTCTACTTCCTCATTTTATTCCAGTATGGATTTATCTATTTTATGAACCATTGAAATAATTTTCTTTAAAGTTAATACTGATCTCTTGTTCACAGAATGTGAGAGAGATTTCCAGTCATTTTTGTACAAGTCCCCCCAGCTGCATTCAAAGTTTTGACTATTTAAACAATTTTTTTTTCTTCCCTTACTGTCATCAAGTTTTACTTCCTACTTTTCTGCTTCTCATTTATATCTTCTTTTCAGGATCAACCTCATCTACCTTGGACATAAAATGCTGATCCTAGGGATTCTTTTATTCTTACTGTATATTTTCTTTTTCATTGATTTCAAGCATATCTGTGGTTTGAATTGCAACATATTTATAGATGACTTACAAATATACAGCTCCAGCCCAGATATCCTCTGATTCCTGGACCCATATATATACAACTGACATTTGCTTTTGGAGACTCAAAGTCATCTAAAACTAAAATTATCCAATTAGAGCTCTTTTATAGCCCCTTGACTTCCAAAAAATGCCATTTATTTTATTATCCAAGCCAGAGATCTTGAGTCATTCTCGATACCTTCCTTTCCTAAATTCATCATTTTGTTTACTCTCCTATACTTTACAAAGTGCTTTGAGTACAATATATCGATTTATTATCGCAATCACCCAGTAAGACAGGTAGTACCACTGTGAATTAGATTTGGAAACCGAAGTGGAAAAAGGTCAACTGACCTGGCCAATATCACCATCTTGGAGTGGAATATAGAGCAGGAACATGAACATTTTACTCAAAATCCTTTTTTTTTTTTTTTGGAGGGTAATTGGAGAGGATTTTTTTAGAAGAAAGGAAATTTGAGCATTCCTAAATGTTAAAAGGAAAAAAGCTAAATTGCTAGTTTAATGAGGAAAGGAAGATATTAAGAATTCAGTAAGATCTTATTAACAGGTACATACTGATATTTTTTGTGACAACTTTAGGATTAAAAGAACAAATAAAAATAAGCTTTGTTTTTATCATAATTATTACTATTCTATTCTAATTTTACTGTTCTCAAGGCATTTTCTTGGAATTGTTAATTAATTTTAACAAGAAGCATATATTAATGGTCTGTAAAGCACAAACGCACACACACACACACAGAAAAGCCATGTACAACTTTCCTGACAATATGTCTGTTGTTATTAAGGAGCTGCTGAAAGTCTAATAGCTATGATAAGAACATATTATTTCTAGAAACAGATAGTGTCTTAATTAATGAACTATGCCAAAATTTAAAATTCCAAGTCAGGTTGAACAACTGAATGTTTTCCACACTTACGGTAAGCGCATGTCTCTAGTGTGTATGAACTTTTCTATATATGTAAGTTAGTTTTTAAAAGCTTTCATCAGGGTCAGGTAAGGTTATTAATTGCCATGTTAGTTTGGAGAAACATCTGATTCTTAAATTTTGAAAATAATTTTGGAAATCTTAATTTCTCAGGAGTAACAGTGTGCTTATTTTCATCCCTAGCCAATGGAAAATATTTTCAATAAATTGAACAAAATATGGCAGTAACGTCCCAACTCAGGAAATTAAATGGCACACTCAGTCAAGAAAGGAGAAAAGGGCTTCCCTGGTGGCGCAGTGGTTGAGAGTCCGCCTGACGATGCAGGGGACACGGGTTCATGCCCCGGTCTGGGAAGATCCCACATGCCGCGGAGCGGCTGGGCCCGTGAGCCATGGCCGCTGAGCCTGCGCGTCCGGAGCCTGGGCTCCGCAACGGGAGAGGCCACAACAGAGAGAGGCCCGCGTACCGCAAAAAATAAAAAAAAGGAGAAAAGAGGAGAAAGATGAATACAGAGATGTGTACTTTCAGATCCTCTACTTTATATAAAACTCATTTCATGACATTAAAACCGATGACGACACAAGAAGTTTCCTTTACTAGTGTATCATAATGATCATCTATTAGAAATAATTTTTTAAAGTAGGTTGGGTGAGACTAACGGAAAAAGAAATACTAATCTTTAAATAGTGGGAAATGATATTCTTTTTGCTCTTAATGTATTATTATGACCTCCTTATCATTTACTTGAATTAATGTGCTTTATCCCATCCACATTTCTCACATGGTGATATTATCTATGAGTTTTCCTGATTAGAAAAAATGTAATTCTCCTTGAATGAAGGTATGCAAATGCATTAACTCAAAGCTAGAGAAGTCTTTGGAAAGGCCCTCTGTTAGGTGATAGAGGGAAAAGAACGCCTCCTAACTTGAACATTCTCTTAGAGAAAGGTGAGTCTCAAATTTGGATGCATGTGATACCCATCTCCCATCCTTCCTCTCCTCATTGTACGTGGCTGAGGGAATGCTAAAAAGAATCCATTCTAGAAAGCAGACCTATGTTGAAAAAGTGGCACTAGATGAAATGAAAATGAAGGATTTGTATTAAAATGGCACTTTGCAGAAGCAAAGAATAATCAGGACATACTGGAAGTCTTACAAACTAGAAACTCAAAATTCGTCCTGTCATCTTCCTAAGTTCTTTTAAAACCGTGCCTTCCTTGGCTACAAGCTGTCCTCTTTCTAGTCATTAGTGATGCCTCTATGGAATTTATTTCCCTTTGGAGACAGGATAATGCAGTGGTTGAGAGCCCATGCTTTATAGAGAGAACAGGATCAGTATTCTGACACTAACACCAGGCAGGTATCTTCAGGCAGTTTGCTTTAAACAAATGCCTTAGGCAATTGGTTTATCCTTTTTGATCCTCAGCGGCATATGCCCATGACATAGGATGATTGAGTGTATTAAATGTGATAAAACAGAAAATTCTCAAACTTCAGTTGCTAGTTAGTCCTGTTAAGTTTTCGAAAATGGTAGCTCTCATGAAGAAGAAGAAGAAGAGGAGGAGGGGGGGAGCAGGAGAAGGAGGAGGGGGATGGGGAGGAGCAGGGGGAAGCAAGAATGCGGAAAGCAAGCGAAATAGTGTCACAGCTGCAGCTGTGCCTTACTGATATGTCTTTTAGGCTTCATTCTTACAATCACAGAATTCTACTTTAGGCTCATAGCCAAAGTGGGTGAGAGGTGAAGCCATAACTTCTCTTTGCTACTCTCTCCATCTGTCAGTGCCCAGGTCTTCCTCATACCTAATTGCTCCTTCCTCAATCAGATGAGTTTTACCCTCCTGCAGTGTTCCTGGCTGTCCAGAGGCCAACATTACCACTCCTGTTCTAAGAGGCCAGCAGTTCCCAGTTGTTCCCTCGTCTCTGCATGTCGTTTTCCTAAGAGCTCTGTACTCAGCAGCGTGTCCCCTAGAAGACAATCTGACAAAATGGTGGTGTTTCAGTGTTAATGTCTAGTAGAAACTTGAATATGTTCCTTGCCAAAAGGTATCTGCTTTTTAAACGGCTGTATCAATCAGGGTTCAACCAGAGAAACAGAACCAGTGGGAGATTTATATTAACGTCAGTTGTAAGGAATTGACTTAAACAGTTGTGGGGCTGGCAAAGCAAGTCTGGAGTCTGTAGGGCAGGTGGGCAGGAAGGACAGGCTGGGACTCTTGGGCATAAGTTGAAGATGCTGCCTGGAGTTTCTTCTTCTTCTGGGAAGCCTCAGTATTGCTCTAAAGGCCTTTCAATGGCCCTAAATGCCAATCAAGCCCACCCAGATTATCTGGAATGATATCTCTTATTTGAAATCAATTAATTGTGAACTTTAATGACCCCTACAAAGTAACTTCACAGCAACACCTAGATTTAGTGTTTGAATAGCTAGGGATATAGCCTAGCCAACTTGGCGCGTAAAACTGACCACCACAGTTCACACTTGTCAACAAGGCATACATACACATCCCCTTATGTCATAGTTAATCTCCAGATAAGGGAATAACAAAGTCATACTTCTGTCTGACATGATTCAACTATTCTGTGTAAAATTGGAAACATGCTAACTCTTGCCTCAGGAAAGAGGGAATCTTAGGTGATGTTCATTCTTCCCTTTTGATTTCCGGTAACTTAAACACTGTAATATGAAGTTAACTATTATTAATACTTCTTATGTGACATAATAAAGAAAGAGAGAGAAGAAAATACAAATATTCTGTTAATACATATACAGACATTTTCGTGATTAAAAATAGGAATTCCTCGTTTTGAAACTTGTCATATGGCCATAATTGGTATTTGTAAGTGCCTTCTTCTACCACCCGTTCCATATTCACTTTGCCCTCAGAAGGAACCTCAGCTGATTGTGGTTCTTTACCTCACAGAGTGACCCAAATCATCAGGCTGAATTAGGTTGTTTATTCATTGACTTTAAATCACAGGATGCCCTAAGGGATCTCTTACATTCCAGAAATACTCTTACTTACCTTAGTACAATAGAAACCCAGTTTTCTCTTGGTAATCAGGATCAATAACTCTAGCCAGTACTGTAATTGCTTTTTTTTTTGCCTGTTGAATCAGAGGTACAAGGAGCTCAAAGTGGCTGGGTGGCAGTATTAACTTCCAGTTCAAAGAATTCATCCTTGTGTCTTCTGATGGAAGCATCTATTCCTTTGGAACAAAGACCAGCATTGCCCAGGATCATAGGGATGGGAAACAAAACTTTTGCTAGTAGATTCCTAGCAATAATGGTGAGTGGTACCACTCTCTTATCCACCTTTTGATTCCTAGACCTATGAATCCTGGCTGTGGGAGAAACAGTACCATATATTGAATGCTGATTTAGAGCATATACACCCTTCTGGAGAGTATTGTCCCAGTCCTTCAAGTATTGCCACCTATCAGGTGCTATAAGTGCCTTTCATCAGGACGATAAGGAACATCATAAGATCAGTGAATCCCATGAGCATGGGCTAACTGCCACACTTCATTTGCTGCCAAGTGAGTTCCTCAATTAGAAGCAATGCTGTGTGAAACACAGTGACCTTGGATAAGGCATCCTGTAAATCCACCCATGGTAGTTTCAGCAGACGCTTGTATAATCCATCGTCTATTCCAGTAGGAACAGACTGTTGCTCCCTCCATAATGGAAGTGGTTCAGTGGAACCAAGCTGCCGTCAGTTAGCTGACTGATCCCCCAGGTGATGGTGCAAGACTGGGGACCCAGTGCTAGTCTCTGGTGCTGACAGATAGGGCACTCAGCAGGGGCTGTAGCCAGTTCTGCCTTAGTCAGGCTGTTTGTCCTTTCAGGTAAATGGCCAGGTGGACTGCCTGAATTTCTGCCCACTGCGAGTATTTTCCTTTACCACTGTCCTTTAAGAGTGTCCCAGGAAGGGACTTTAGAACTATCCCTGTTTGCGCAGTGCTCCCACATCATGCCAGAACCATCGGCAACCAGGGCGTGTTTTCTCTTCCTCCACCAGTTGGTTGTAGGGAACGCTCGTGAAGCCTTAAGTTCAGCCCGGGAGACAGAAGGTAGTCTGACAGGAATGGGAGCCATGGGCGTTTGGGCCACTTTCTCATGCAGCTCACCTGTGCCTTCAGGCCAGTGGTTGAAGGTTAAAGAAGGGCCCCCGAAATGTGAAAATTCTTAGAGGGTTCCACCAGAAATTGCTGGTAAAACAAGAATTGCTGGGATGAAGCTCAGCATCAAATTTTAAGAAATGACATTGGAGGGTTGATTATGAATTAAAATAACCCTACTTTTCATAGTTATCTGTTTCACCTTTTTCCTGGGTATCCCTTTTCTTTGCGATCAAAGGCTGACCTTTGATATCAAGGTCAGCCTACTCTGCTGGCCAAGGCCATATACCGGTCCCATCTCCTGGGACAAACAGGATTTTTCTGCTAAATAGCAGCATAGGAGATGTTTTCAGTTTAGAGTTAAAAATATCTATTTAACCCCCAATCTTTCTGTGTTCTAAACATGTGCCAAACCACTGTTGTGGTTTAGAAATTGGCTCCCCGCTTTATTAATATCAATCAGGATGTGAAAAGCAAGTGTGAATATAATTAGAAATTTTCTTTCAGTTTTTGCTTGCAAAGAGTGTATGCCTTGAATAATTAGTAACTTTTTTTTCTCCATTCATGCATTTAATGCTTAATGTTTCCCAAGCTAGCTCAGGGATATTTGCCTTTTCCATTCCTACAGAGCAGAGAAGCAGGAAGACACCGTGCAATTAGAAGTCTGAGCTTGCCTAAAACCCTAGGTTTATACTTTCCTCAAGATCACGTCTTAACTTTTCTTTTATCTGAGGATTAATAAATTAGTAATATTTGCTTTGTTTTTTTTATTAGTGATAGTATTGCATATAAATTGAATTTTTACCTTAAAGTGTATTGTATGATGTTTCATGTATTATTATAGAAAAATGCTCGTAACAGAATTTCAGCCTTTCTTTATAAACTTTTTTTGAAAATTAAACCATGTATTTGATTTAACCTAAAATTATTGGAATTAACTTGTCGAAGATTCACCATGCAAATCTTGTAAATACCATGGAACTGAGGCCTCTAGCTCAATAAGTATAAAAGCCATAACTAAAATACTCAGCTACTTAGTTGAAGAATATATTTATATTCAGAGTCCTAGATTAATTGAATTTTATTTCATTCAGGTTCATTTAAATCTCTAGTCAGGAAGATATAATTATAAATTGTTTCATGCAAAAACAAATTGGTTTTTATAAATAAATTTTAATTTATCATTTATAATAAAGCCATAGGTTTTATTTTCAGAATCTAAATATTACATATAAAACAGACTTAGGTTGCTTATTTATAATTTTTTATAGCTATGTTATTAAATGATTATTTTAGCTCATTTCTGAAAGATTATGGTCCAGGATATCTAGTGAAATATTTTAACTATGGAGATTTATATTATTCCCAATAGATACGTAGAAAATTTTATTAAAATATAATTTTATATCATAAATTTACCAGTTTTAAGCATACAATCCAATGGTTTTTAGTTAACTTTGTGCAACCCATGATCTTGTTTTAGAACATTTTCATCACCTAAAAAGAAACTTAGTAAACATTTTGAATCTCTGCTACCACCCCTCTCTTCAGACAACCACTTATCAGATTTCTATCTCCACAGGTTTGCCTTTTCTGGACATTTCATATACATGGAATTACGAAATATGCACTCCTTTGCATCCACTTCTAGGATAACGTTTTTGAGGTTCAGCCACATTGTAAAATATACCAATAGCTTATTCTTTTCTACTACTGAATGGTATTCCATCATGTAGATATAGCACATATTGTTTATCCATTCACTGTTGAAATACATTTTGATTGTTTCAAGTTTTTCGCTATTATGAATATTGCTGCTTTAAACATTAATTTGTGTACAAGTCTTTATATGGTCATATGTTTTACTTTAGGAAGTGTAAATAACTGGAAGTGGGATTTCTTGGCTTTATGACAAGTTTATGTTTTCAAAAGCTTTTGAAAGATCACTGAAGAGGCAGCCCAGGAATGTATGAGGATCCTACTTTCTCCACATTCTCACCAACACTCGATGATGTCTGGCTTTGGGATTATAGTCATTCTAGAAGCAGTGATAGCTCATTGTGGTTTAATTTGTATTTCCCCTTGTGACTAATAATGCTGAGCATTTTTCATATGCTTGTTAGCCATTTGTATATCGCCTTTGGTAAATGTCTGTTTAAATCTTCTGTACATTTTAAAATTGAGTTGTCTATTATTGAGTCACAAGAGTTATTTATATATTCTGAGTACAAGTCCTTTTTCAGTTATATAATTTGCAAATATTTTCTCCAAGACTGTTGTCTTTCACATTTTAAAGGATGACTTTTGAATGCAATGGTTTGCATTTTCATTAAGCCCAACTTATCAGATTTTTCTTGTATTGTGCTTTTAATGATATAATTAAGATATTTGGTCTAGCTCAAGTTCACAAAGATTTAACCCTATATATTCATCTAAGGTTTTTATAGTTTTAGCTCTTACATCTAGATCTGCAATCCCTTTTGAGATATTTTTGTGTATGGTATTATATAATGGCATATTTTTTTGTAAGTAGATATGCAGTTATCCCGGCACTAGGTTTTGAAAAGCTTATCTTTTTCCACATTGAATTGCTTTGGTACTTTTGTTGAAAATTAATTTACCATAAATGTGATAGTTTATTTAAGGACTCAGTTTTGCAATTCCATATATCTACATGTCTGTCCTAATGCCAATACCATATTATTTTTAATCATTTACTGAGTTACAATTAACATGTAAAAAACTGTATATATTTAATAGATACAACTCAGAGTGTTTGAGGAGAAGTATACACCCATGAAACCATCACCACTGTCAAAGTCATAAGTATATCCATCACATCCCAAACTTTCCTCCTGCCCTCTTTGTCATTTTTATTAGTATAGTGTGTAGTAAGAACATTTAAGGTAAGATCTACCCTCTTAACACTCTTTAAGTATACAGTACAGTGCTGTTAGCTATAGGTACTATGCTGTGGAGTAGATCTACAGAACTTATTTATCTTATATCTTACATAGTTGAAACTTTGTACCCTTTGACCATTACCTCCCCATTTTCTCCTCCCATCAGCCCCTAGCAACCACCATTCTCTGATTCTATGAGATTGACTATTTTTTTATTATTATAGTCTTGTCTATGTTGTGTGTTTTGTAATGGGAAAGTATACATCCTCCAATTTTGTGTTTTTTCTCAAAATTGTTTTTTGCTATTCTGAGTCCTTTGCATTTCCATATAATTATTAGGATCAGTTTGTCAATTTCTGCAAAAAGCCTAGTAGGATGTTAAGGATTTCAGAGAACCTCTAGATCAAGTTCAGGAGAATTATCATCTTGACAATATTGAGTCTTCATGAACATAAAATGTCGTTTAATATTTTACAGTTATATATGATGTTAGCTGTAGGGTTTATTTGCATTTGCCCTTTATCAGATTGACGAGATTCCCTTCTATTCCTTATCTGTTATGGTCTTTTTTTATTATGAATGGATGTTGGATTTGTGTGTGTGTGTCTGTTGAGAGTTTCATGGTGATTTTTTTCATTTATTTTATTATAGAGTATATAATGTTAATTTTTATATTAAACTAAACTACATTTCTGATATGAATCACACTTTGTCAAGGGTTATAATCCCTTTTATGTGTTGCTGATATTTTGTTGAGAAATTTTGTGTCTATATACATGAGAGATGTTGGTTCATAATTTGTGATGTGTTTGTTTGGCTTTGGTGTCAGAGTAATACCTCACAGAATGAATTGGGAAGTCTTCCCTTTTCCACTATTTTTCTGAAAAAGTTTGTGATGACCTGCCATTAAATGTTTGATAGAACTTACCAATGAAACCATGTGAGCTTGACTTTTTCTTTGTAGGCAGACATTTATTACTAATTCAATTTTTTATTTATAATATGTCTATTCAGATTTCTTGTTTTTTCTTGAGTCATTTTTAGTAAGTTGTGTCTTTCTAAGAATTTGTCCCTGTCTTCTAACTTGACTAATTTATTGGTATAATGTTGCTTTTAGTGATCCCTTATAATTCTTTTAATTTCTTTACGATCTTTAGGAGTGTTTGTTCTTTTATTCCTGATTTTGGTAATTTGCGTTATCTTTTTTTTCCTTGATGATTCTAGCTAAGGTATTGTCATTTTTATTGATCTCATTGATGAATCAACTCTTGGTTTCATTAATTTTTTTTCCATTGTTTTTCTGCTTCTGTCTCATTGGTATTTGCTCTAGTCTTTGTTACTTCCTTCCTTCTGAATGCTTTGGGTTTAGTTTGCTTTTTTTTTTTAATTTTCTTAAAGTGGAAGTTTAGTTTTCTAATATCGTTGTTTAAAGCTATAAATTTCCCTCTAAGTACCACTTTAGCTTCATCCCATAAACAGTTACATATTTTGAGTTTTTTCTGTTGTTCAGTTAAAACTATTGTCTAATTTTCATTTTAATCTTTGTTGATCTATGGGTCATTTAGAAGTATATTGCTTAATTTCCAAATATTTGTGGGTTTCCTAAATTACATTCTCTTGTTGAGCTCTAATTTAATTTTATTGTGGTTGGAGACTATACCTTGAATGATTTCAATCCTATTAAACTTACTGATACTTATTTCGTAGCCTAGCATATGGTAGCTAATCCTCATGACCTGTACCAATGTAACAATGAAGCTGGGTCAGTGAAAGTGGAGCATCCTCAGTAAAACTCCAGTCTACTCATATTTGGAGAATGTCTAGTAAAGGCATTATCTGTTTACTACTTAAATGAAAGATGAAATCTTTGTAGTTGAAGATCTTTGGTTAATGTAAAAAATTTTATGTAAAACTGTAATTCAGTAAATATTACTACAAAGAAAAGTTCTGGCTAAAAGTAGTTATGTTGGCAAAAAATATCCATAGGAAAATATTTTGATGCAATTATAAAAAAAAGTATCTTTCAAATACCTTCTTCGATTCCTACACAGGAAGAAAATATGTATATATTCGCTTTTAGGAGAAGAGCTTAAAGTGAATGGTCTAATCCAAACAGGATGCAATGAGTCTCCACCTGCATCAGGCTCTATGCCAGATATTGGATCCCAGTACGAGGGAGCTCAAGGAACATTAAAGAATGTCTGCCTGAATAATACTAGAACATCAAATATCACACACACAGAGTTTTATTTTAAAAAAATCAAACTGATACATTTTGTCTAATTTTCTTCTACATACAGCAGGAATATAAGATATTAAAAAGTAAAGACAAAAACCTTGTCAGAAAGTAGCTGAGATGGGTTGTTTTACTAGTTTATCTGATAAAACAAAAGGAAAATGAGTGAACAAAGAAAGAACACTGGCACCCACCTCCCCACTTATACCATCACCAAAATGTGAGCAAATAAAAAGAATTCTTCTATTTTAAAAAGACTCTAAACCCAGGGGTTTTCTGTTCCCAGTAGGAAGGCAATAATCACACCTCTCCCTCTACTGTCTCCTTTTCTTCTTTTCTCCCTCCCTCCTTGGCTTCTTTGCTTCCTTCCTCCTTTCCTTCCTTTTTTCTTTCTTTATTTCCTCCCTCTTCCTCCTGTTTGCATCCTCCCCTTCCAACTCCCTCTTTGCCTTCAGCTTTGCCTTCTCCTTCCTCCTCTTCCTCCTTCTTTTTCTTCCTTCTTTTTCTTCTCTCTCCTGACCCCTCTTGCATTTCTTATTCTCTCATGAAAATAGAATGCTACTATCTTGAAATGAAGTGTCTCAGACGTTAAATAAAGATGGTGGCTCAAAAATAATATCTGAGTTAAAAGATTCAGGACAAAATGTTCATAAACTTTGACATTGAATCTAGCCCAGAACATGGGAGAGAATATCATAGTTTTAAGTTTAGAGTTATAAGTTATGATTTCTATATTAAATAAAATTCAAAATAAGGTTTTATGAAAATGAAGAAATTAAAGTAAATGTAATGAATCTTAGATTTAAATATTAGATATAACATTAAATATTAGATTTAAATCTTTCAATTTCTCCCTACTTTATTGTATAATTAAAATTTCCTAAGTTTCACTAAAGTGATCTATTTTTTAAAAAACAAATCTTGAGTTTATATATATATACTATAGACCTGACACAATACTATGTGTTGGGACAGGCACAACACGTATAGGATTAATGCCTTGCTATATAGGAGCTGACAATGATATGGTGAAATATCACTGCATGTGACAAAACAAATACTGGACGAAGGATGGTAAGAAGCAAATAAATATAAAAAGTAGTAATAAATCATAGATGGATGAAAGCTTTTCCATTTAGGATGGTTAAAAATGTTTACACCTTGAAACAATAAAATTAATTTTATTTGCATTTATTGTAAATGATGCTATTATAAGTTATTTTACTATCTCCTGCTGTAAGGTGGGGATGGGGATATTCATGCTTTAACTTCTTGGTGTCTCTGATTCAATATATAAAATTTAGTATAATTAATGTACATTTTTTAAGCTTTCTAATTTTAGAATTTGTTGACTATCTTGAATTATTAGTCAAACTTTGGTTTGATATCCTATCATATACATTTTTCTGAAGCTTAATTTTCACTTAGTTTTGAAACCAGGGTGCAATTTTAAGAAAAATTTAACCCATATGTTTTGATTCATCAACTCTTAAATCATTAAAGTACATTATTGTTTTTAATGGATGTTTTATGTTCTAAAGAAGTCTTTTGAGCTATTTCAATGACATTTTTATTTTCATTGTAAAACACAATGATTAATTTTTAGCCAGGGCATTATGAAACAATCTGGAAGAAAAGAATCTTTTCAGCTCTTGCCTTTTTGCACATCCCCTTTCTTGAATGCATTGTCACTGCAGGCATAAGACCCTGAGTGTAGCAGTATAAGGTAGGAAAGAGAGAAGAGTTGGACACAAACCAGTAAAGGCATTTGTGGAATAGCTTCATTTTCCATTTATGAACAAAGAGCACATTCAAGTTTATGATTAAGTCAAACAGAAGTGTACATAATCACTAGCGTTCTTCTATATCCTCTCTATAGTGATTCAAGGGCAATTACCTGAGATGCATTTAGTGATGAAGCCATGCCAAAATACAAGATATTTATGAAGAGAGAAAGAGCTCTATTTAGTAAATTTGTGAGAGTGATTGAAAGAGATGAGAGCATTGATGGGTAACACTCTTGTTTTCTTAGTCAGAGGAAGCCAGCCCAGACACAGTCTAGCGGCAATACCAGTGCTTTCAGACTGAATCTATGAATTAGCATCATGCATCTATCCATTTAATCACTGCTCAACCCAAAGCAGCCATAGCTGTAGAAAAGAAATGGGAGGAGAAAAGAGCCAGAGGGACTGCATTACATACCTTTGAAGTAGGTCGTTGCTAGTGACATCAGAGCATGGCTCATCCTGAGACTCTATACAGCCTGTCACTGAAATCTGAAAATCCATGATTAGGGATTTGTTTCTTTGGCTAAAGAGTTGTCCTCTAATACAATTCAGCTCATCCCATGAAAAGACATAACGGTAATCCTTTTCAACCACTGGACGTTAGTGATCAAGTTTATCAGATTCTTTTCAGGGATTATAAGTTGAGATGGGGGAAGATCGATTTTGCTTTTTTTCAGAGTTTTGATTAGACTAGATATATTTGTAAGTGTTTTTAAGAGTGCACTTTATTTGCCCAAGAGCCCACCTGCATAGGTTAACAGAGACATACTAGAAAGAAATTTTCTGCCAGGCTCATAGTCAATACCAAAAGCAATCTGTCAAAGGAGTTCTGTAGTTGGTTGAGTTATTTGTAATCTAATTAAAAAATTCAAACAATATATTCTGGCATGGTTCTTTTGGTGTGAGTTTTCATGAATAAATTTCAAGATTGTTTTGTCCTGGAGATCTAATCTATAGAAAGTATGTGTGGCAAGCCCCAAATCTGGCTAATACTAGATGTATTGTAACAATAATGCCTGGATTTTTTTTTTTAATTTGGGGATCTTTCAAACATTGTACATATGTATTTTCTCATTTTATTATCACATCTGCATAAAGGAAGACATTATTATCATCAATTTTTACAGACATAATACCTGAGCCTTGGGTAACTACATGAAAGTCAAATCTTTGAAGGAAGGGAAGTGTCTGGTTCTGTTTGATGATGATATAGTTCCTTCCTCAAGCGACTGTTTTTCTTTGGTCCACAATGTGAGAACCATAGAGATCCTTCAAGGTTTCCTTGAAGAATATACTTCCATGCTTTTCATAATAAAGTATCTGAAGTCCGTTCTAGGGCCAGGTAAGAGCTCAGACTCGGGATGTTTAAAGCTATCCACGGTACCTAGTATCTGATTAAGCTGATAAATTCCCTTTTTCCCTTCTTTCTTATTGCAATGGAACTGAGCCAAAGTTGTAGTTCTTGGAGAGTTTTAGAATGGTATAAATGCAGTTCAAACCTGGGTGCTAGCTGCTCTATGCATGTTAAAAGGTAATTGAATAGGAGTAAGTTCAAGTGCAATTGGATATGTAGGCTAGAGGCACTAAGTTGCCGCTTCAAAGAGGTCACACTGAAATGAATTTTTTAAAAGGACTATAAAATTGCATCTAAGATAGATGGGGAGCAAAAGCAATATTTAAATGAAATTGTTGTGGGTATAAGTCACTTTCCAGGCATTATAACTATTTCTAACATAAAATATGTTTTCACTTCATATATAAAACATTGTTATTATTCACAGCTTATGACATGTTAACGTATTAAAACTTAAATGTTTAATGCATATATTAAAATTCTGTGTCATCATTAACCCAGCTGATGAATTCTCTTTGAAAAAAATAATGGAAAAGATATATCAAGAGAGATAATTTTTACAATTAGAATAAAAATACGTAACTTAAAGTGTGGTGAGATAAAAATGTCTAACTCACCGTTCCAAACCCCACTTTTTTTTTTTTTTTTTTTGCTCATGGGAATCATACTGCCATTTGTTTTCCTATTAAATGACATTTCAAATACTTTATTATAAACATAAATCACATCTCCTTTCAAGAAGGCAAACGACAAACTAAATTTGAGATCTGGCTTGCATTTCTACACCCTACCCAAGACTAAATAGATGAACAGTTGCTTTACAGACTGTATCTGAAGGATAAACAGAGAGACAGTAGGTTACAGAAAACATGTCACTTGAACTGGCATCTGCCCTTTAATTCACAAACATCAACCTAAACCCTGTCACTTCGGTTGACATCTGTTACACATCCTGATTCATGAAGTTCTGGAGAAGTGCAATCTTATCTACAGTTGTTTAGAAAAAAATGTATATATATGTGTACATGTATATATATATACATATTTTAAACTGCTTTGCTATATCTATAGTTATGACTTCATCTTTTTTAGTCTTTTAAAATGCCAAAAGAACACTGCTGTTCACCAGCTGATCCACTGGATTTAATAGTGGCTGCTGTTGGAGACACTGAGAGTCCTAGGTACCCAAATTATACATTCTTTTCGATATAGGAAATTTCCACCACTAATTTGACTTCCTTGAATTAAATCATCTCCAGAAGACCCTTGTTAGATGTATACATATTACCTCAGATGAGTAACCATGAACGTATTTATGCTCATTACCATTGATTATCACGATAATGGAGAAAATGTCCTTAAGAGATAGAAAGAAGAACTACAGTATAATGAGACAATGAATGGAAGCCACCTAGAGCCCAGATCTAGTCCTTTGCTACTCACAATGTGGTCCACTGACTGAGAGTATCAGCAGCACCTGGGAGGTTGTCAGAAATGCAAGTTTCAGGCCCCACCCCCCTACATACTAAATCAGAATGCCCTGGGGATGGGGCCCAGGAGTCTGAATTATAACAGACCCTTGCAGTGATTCTGATGAATGCTGACACTTGTCAAGCACTGGTCTAAACTTGAGAATAGTGAGACCTTCTGACAGCTTGAGAAGAGGAGATAAGCAGAGCTGGAACAGGTATTTCATAGGTCACATATTTATTTCACACATTTATTTGCATTAACCTGATCTCAGTTACATTTGCCTGAAAAAATCATGATAAAAATTAAATGGCTAGGGCTTCTCTGGTGGCGCAGTGGTTGAGAGTCCGCCTGCCGATGCAGGGGACACGGGTTCATGGCCCGGTCCGGGAGGATCCCACATGCCGTGGAGCGGCTGGGCCCGTGAGCCGTGGCCGCTGAGCCTGCGCGTCCGGAGCCTGTGCTCCGCAACGGGAGAGGCCACAGCAGTGAGAGGTCCGTGTACCAAAAAAAAAAAAAAAAAATTAAATGGCTAGTATGAGTTTGTACCTAAACGCTCCTATGCTAGTCTCATACACCATGATGACATAAGTTAAAAATACTCTCCTCAGAACACATACTTAAATAGATTTTAAACAAATATATGATTTCTAAAGCTTTAGAGTAGGGTAATCAAAATTTAAAAGAATCATTATTTATGTAAGTATTATTATATGTGAAACCACTGCTAAATCTTGGAGGGTGAGTGGTGTTTAAAACAAAAAACAAACAACTAAAAAAACTCTACATGTGTATTAGTTATTTCACGCATATGTGGATGACAAAAGACCTCAGAAACCTGGAAACAAAGGGTTTCTAGGAACCAATGAAGTCATTGAGAATCTTTTAGTTTGTAGATTATGATTGTGCTTACTAAAAGCATAAAGCCTTTAAACGTGCTATTGCTAAAACACCTGCTCAGTCAATTTATCTGTCTTACTCAAATAAGAGCCTTGTGTTTGTCTCTGTTGACCTCATCTTGTTAAATATACTTCATCACTCAAGCCTGCGAAACATTTGGCAGAGCCCAAGTTTTTCATCAGATGAATCCACTGCTCGACCCTGTCTTGTGACATCTAGAAAGTTTGTATATATGTCTCATTCATGTGCACAATTTTTTTAGGATATCCTAGCAGCAAGGCAATTTCAGAATTCATAACTTTTCAAAGTTTAGAAAGAGAATATTGTGCATATACGCTATATAGGTGTTTCTGCTATGCTTCTGTATGTGCCTTATTGAAAAACCTTGTGCTATGCAACATGGTGCACTAAAATTGATAAAACTTAGGGAAAAATTAGGTTTGTGGCAGACTGCCCAAATCCTGTGGAATTTTGTAATCAGAATAAAAACAAAAACTACAAGATAACTGTTTGAATAAAAATGTAGTGCAGCTAATCTCTACTTGCGTTGGCACCTAGCACCCCAATTGGTTAATCCTTTGCAACACAAAACCATGGAGTTCTTACTTTGTCTCTGGTAATATAAGTTGTGAAGGGTGTTTAACTTTAAAAGCAAGCATTTTCATCCAAAACAAAAACAAAAAGCAAAAACCAAAACCCAACTTAGCCTGCGGAATCAAGGCTCCAGTCATCTGATTTCGGCTGACTTCTCTATTAGCTCCCGCTGTTCCTTTCAGAGAAACTAGAGCATAACTGTAAGTTACATTGGTGACTTACAGATAATCATAATTTCCTACTCCCATGTTTGCACTTTTCTCTCATTGTTTTCTTTACCTAGAATTCCATTCCTTACTCCTCTCTGTATCCAATTATGTATTTCAGGTCTTATCTCCTTTTGTGACAACCCCATTCTCAGCAACTTCTATATTGCTATAAAACTAATTTCTAATTACCTATGACAATCATATCATACTCAACATATATGAGCCTGTATATACATACATATATATGTATATATATATCATCCTCCTCTTCCGTCTCCCCATCCTGAGCTAGTTTGCTAGTTCATGTCATTATAATGGCAGTAGAGTAATCCATTTAGTAAATGTATTTATAATTCTTACTAGTCAGGATTCTCTAGAGAATATATATATATGGGGAGAGAGAGAGAGAGAGAGATTGATTGAGAGAATTCAAGGGGCTGGTTCACATTATTGCAGGAGGTGGCAAGTCCAAAATGTGCAGGGCCATCTGCCAGGCTGGAAACCCCAGCAAGAAGTTGATGTCTTGAGTTCAAAGACGGAGTGGAAGTAGAAATCCTTCCTCTTCTGGAGATGTCATTTTTTTTTTCTCCTAAGGCCTTCAACTGATTGGATGAGGCCCATCCACATTACAGAAGGTAATCTACCTTACTCAAAGTTTACTGATCTAAATGTTAATCACATCTAAAAAATACTTTCACAGCAAAATCTAGACTTGTGTTTGACCAAACAATTCAGTACCCATCATAAACTAGTCAAGTTGACTCATAAAATTAACCATCACATCATTTAACCATCCCCCTTCTGATGGTCATTTAGAGTATTTTCAAACAGTTTGCCATTACAGACATTGCTTCAATGAGTAACGTCTTAAAAAATCCGTCTTCTATATACATAGGTATACATGTAGTATATACATTCCTAGAAGTGCAATTTCAGGGATTTCAGGATCAGTTGTTTTGTACATTTGTTATTTTCATGGATATTAAATTGCTATTCATAGTGGTCCCATAGAGTAGTATACAGTCCCATCTGCAGTGTTTGATAGTTTCTGTTTCTTCAGACTCCCCCCAATACAGCATGTTACCAAATTTTTGAACTTTGACAAATGAGAGTTGACAAATGGTATCTTCTTGTTTTTCACTTCTTATAAATGAAGTGGAGCATCCATTAAAATGTTTAAGAACGACTTGTATTTTCTTCTGTGAATAAGTTGTTCATATCCTTTGTCTATTTGCCATAAACTTACTGCTACTTTTATGATAATATGATCAGAGTTGGTTCTATAATAACCAAAACAATAAAATAAAACATATCACTGTTCTTTGAGTTGCAAATATTTGGCAGAATTTGCTATTTCTATTAGTCTGTTTTCACCATAAGGATTCTTTTAAACACATATGTCAAAAGTTGAAATAAATTTTAATTGGTTATTACATAAATATAGGAAAGTTCAAACATTACATATATACAGACGAACAAATTTTTATTAAGTGAATAAAGTTCTTCTTTGTAAATATCACCTGGAGGAGGAAACCACTCAATAAATAGCTTCCTACAGTGACACTTGCAATTACTGTCACCCCCTCCCCAAAGCGAATATCACCAACATACATTAGTGACACCTGTTTTAAAAATTTAAACAAATGTATTTATTTCTAAAGTTGATTATAGATTATGAAATTATACAGATTTTAAAATGTTGTATAGAGAGTATGTATTCCTTAGGTATTTGTCTTCTTTTGCCCAACATTATGAGATTATCCATGTTATTCTGTGTGACATAGTTTATTCATTCTCAATGCCATAAAAGATGTGTTAGTGTATCATAATTGTGTAACCTGTTCAGGCTGCTGTAGCAAAATACCAGAGTCTTGGTAGCTTATAAACAGCAGAGATTTATTTCTTGCAGTTCTGGTGGGTGGAAGTCCAAGATCAGGACCAGCGTGGTCAGGTGAGGGCCCTTTTCCAGGCCGTAGACTCTTGTTGTATCCTCAAGTGACAGAAGGGGGTAGGGTGCTCTGTGGGGTTTCTTTCTTATAACATCACTAATCTCTTTTATGAGGGCTCCACCCTCATCACCTGATCACCTCCCAAAGGCCCCACCTCCTAACACCATAACATTGGGTGTTAGGACTCCTACATGAGCATAGCAATAACTTATTTATTCATCAATTGTTGGACATTTAGGCTGTTTCAATATCTGGCTACTTCAACAGTGCTGCTAGAACATGCTTACATATGTCTGTGAAGAGGACTAACTCTATACTTAGGAGTGGAATTATTGGATCATAGGGTACACATATGCTCAAGTTTAGTGAATACTATCAACAAGTGATCCAATGTGATTGTAGAAACTTTGACTCCTATCAGCAGTGTCTACCTGTCATTTTTGTGTTAGTCATTCTGTGTAGTGGTGCCTTACTGTGTGGATATGCATGTTATTCTGATGACTAAGGAAGTTGATGATTACCTTTTTGAACTTTCTCTATTGAATATTCATTTAAAATTTTATTATTTTATTATCTTCTGCTGTCTTTGGGTTTGGTTTGTGTTCTTTTTCTATCCATCTGCTTGAGAAGAAAGGTTGGATCATTTATTTTTAAACTTCTTTTTTAAAATATGAATTTAAGGCTATAAATTTCCTTCTAAGTATTGTTAGCTGCATTCCCAAAGGTTTGATATTTTATGTTTTCCTTGTTAGTTAGTTAAAAAGTTTTCTAATTTCTATTCTTTTGAAAAAAAAAAATCCATGCATTACTTAAAAGTTCATTGTTTAATTTCCAAGCAGTTGGGGGGAATGTCTAGTTTTCTCTTTTTTTATTGATTTCTAACTTAATTTTACTGTGGTCAGAAAATATACTTTGAATGTCTTAAAGCCTTTGAAATTTGTTGAGGTTTGCTCTATGATCCAATATGTGGTCAATTTTGGTAAATATTTCTTGTGCATTCTGTTGTCATTGCATGAAGTATTTTGATGTCAATTAGATCAGTTGGTTAATTGTGTTTGTGAGGGACATACTCTAAGATGGCCTACAATTATTCTTGCCTTCAGATAATCAAACCCTTATGTAATTCCCTACCCTGGTATTGGTAGGTCTTGTGGCTTGCTTCTAACCAATAGAATATGATGATTACATTACATAAGATTGTACCATCAGTCTTTCTAGGAGAATTTCCCTTGCTGGTTTTGATCAATGAGAAGCATGAGGAAGCCACATGTGACAAGAAACTGTGACTGTAAAAACCAGCTACAAAATAAGGATGATCTCTAGTCGATAGCTGGTAAGAACTTGGGGCCCTTGGTCCAACTGGCTGCAGGAAACAAAACTGTGCCAAGAAATGTGTGATCTTGGAAGCAGATCTTTACCAGTCAAGCCTTGAGGTGAAACTGCAGCTCCAGGCAACACCTCAATTGCAACTTTCACTTGAGACTCTGAGGCAGAGAGGACCCTATAAAGCTGTGCCTGGACCCTTGACCCATAGAAATGTTGAGCTAGTAAGTTGTGTAGTTTAAGACTAATGCTGTGGCAAAGTGTTATGCCTCAACAGATAACTAATCCAGTGTATTACAACTTCTATATCTGTACTAAATTTTATATCCTTATTGTATTAGCTTTGGGGAAAAGTATATAAAACTACCCCACATTTTCTGGGCTTCTCTATTTCTTCTCTTAGTTCTATAACTTTTATTTTACTTTATAAATTAGTTCTATAAATTTTATTTTGCCTTATACATTTTGAAGTTATGTATTTGATAGCACAAAAATTTGGGATTTGTATGTCTTCCTGGTGAATTTATATCATTATAAGATATTCTTCTTCATCTCTAATAATACTTCTTGCTTCTGACAGCTGTTTAAACTTTTTCTTTGTCTGAAGAAAGGCTTTCATCAGTCTTTCAATGATAAGCTTAGTTGTGATTCTCCTTTTATTTATCTACTTATGATTCACAGAACATACTGAATTTGTAGGTAAATATCTTTCATCACTTTTGGAATATTCTTGGCCATTATCTCTTCAAGTATCCCTTCTGCCCCATTTGCTCTTTCTACTTTGGATACTCTACTTATATGTACCCTGTCATTTCTCACATGCCTCTAATTCTATTTTATGAATTTTCATAATTCTTTCATTTCTGTTTCGGTTTGGATATTTTCTATTCACTTGTCTTCCAGTTCACCACTACTAGTGTCTTTCAATTTACACAATGTTTTTTAAAACTCACATAATGATTTCTTAATTTCATCTATCTAACATATATTTATTGAGTAGCTAGTCTGTGCCAGCACTATTTTTTTAAAAAATAAATTTGTTTATTTATTTTTGGCTGTGTTGGGTCCTCATTGCCACACATGGGCTTTCTCTAGTTGCGGCGAACGGGGGCTACTCTTCATTGCAGTGTGCGGGCTTCTCATTGCGGTGGCTTCTCTTGTTGCAGAGCACTGGCTCTAGGCACTCAGGCTTCAGTAGTGTGGCACTCAGGCTCAGTAGTTGCAGCACATGGGCTTTGTTGCTCCACGGCGTGTGGGATCTTCCCAGACCAGGGCTCGAACCCGTGTCCCCTGCATTGGTAGGCAGATTCTTAACCACTGCTCCACCAGGGAAGCCCTGCAGCACTATTTTATGCTCTAAAAATATATCAGGTAAAAGCAAGAGAAAACAAACAAGAATGTGAAAAATATCTGAATATTCCTACCTTCACACAGTTTACATTTTAGTATAGGGAAGCAGAAAATTAAAAATCAGTCAATAAGTATACAGTATAATATATTAGAATGTAAATATGCTATAGCGAAAATTAGGGTAGGGGCTGGTATAGTGAGGAGTGTTGCAATTTTCAACAGGATGGATAGTGTAGGGTTTATTGAATCAGTGGCATTTGACCCAAGACTTAAGAGAATGTAAGGACTTAGCCATATGAATTTTTGGAGAAGTGGTATTCTAGATAGCCCTGAGGCTGCAGAGTACTCCTGGGAAATTCAGGGAATAGCAAGGATGCCATGTTTGTGGAGCAAGGTTAGTGATAGGGAGAGTAATCTAAAAGGTCAAGGAGACTGGTGAGCCATGCAGAGAAAGTAGTGGAATGTTAAGGATAAACTTACCAGGACCTTTTAAGCCATTATAAAGATTTTTATTTTTATTTGAATAAGTTGGAAAGTCATTGAAGACTTTTAGGCAGATATGTGATATGATCTGCCTTATATTCTAACAGGATCATTCTGGCTTGTGTTGTGAATAGTACTAGTGTGGCAAAGAGGGAAAAAGGGATACCAATGAGGGGCTTATTTTAATAATCCCCACGTGTGTCATGGTGTTTTGGACAAAGGTGGTACAGAGGTTGTAGGTCATGGTGAGAACTTGATGGATTTTGAATATACTTTGACGGTAGAGCCTGTGGTGTTTAGTTTAATGCTGCCTTGTTTAATAGTAAGATCATTTGCATCTATAAATTTTCTACCTTGTCTGGCTTTGGCTGTATCACATTGCTCACATATAGTTTTACTTACTGTTTTCTTATTAACTCAAATAACTTAAGATTTTGAAATTCCTAAATGACTGGGGTTATTTTTACATGAAAAAGATATTTTATCTTGCCTGTGTATTAATTTTATTACATATAGTGAACAAATTAATATTATCTTTAACAGCCCTACTCTTTTAGAAAAATTAATATTGTTTTTGTGGTATAATATAGTCATTTTTTGTAAAAATTAAAAGGATCCTTGAAAAGATAGTATCTTCACTATAGGCAGAAAAGTTCAAGAAGTATACCTATCGAACAAGATTTTAAATTTTATTATTGAATTCCTCTTTGTGCATATTTATTCTTGACCTAATCAATCTTTTAAAAACTAGTAATAGTATTATAAAAATCCCTAACTTTAATAACATTTAATTCAATGTATTTCTGAAACTTTCATATTTTAAAAATACATTATAAGTACATAAACCACCCAAACTTATTTTAGATTTTTTAATGTAAGGAAGTATAGAGATTATCCTAATAGCTGTATCTTAATCTTCAATTTATGCCTAATTAATTTTGAGCCTATTTATTTTGGCTGATGATTTTTGCCTTAAATTTTACTCTATCTTATACTTACCCAGATTTCATTTCACGTTTGTCTGTAAAACTTTTCCCTATCATTGACATTCAAGTCAGTGAATTTGGCTTTTTGAAGCTTCTTTTGGGAAAACAAACAAACATAGATGGATTTTATTTTTAGTGTTACACTTTGAGAGTTTTTATCTCTTAAGTGGGTGGGTCTAGATCATTTAAATTATTTTCCACTTCTGTTACATCTTTCTCCTGATTTTGTGCTTCCTTGCTTTTTTTTCCATTTCCATAGTTTTGCTATACACAAATATCCCTTTTTTTTTCTGTAGTCATCTTAAAGGCATATATCTTACGTTCTATTCATGTACCTAGCTGTTAATTTTAAATCTTGTTCTTTTTTTCCTATGAGCCATTTATAGTATCAATGTGAGGAATGAAGGAAAATGAACAGAATGGCATATCCCATCTCTACCATTTTCTTATTTCTTTTTATATAAACTGGGTCCTTTTAGACATTTAGGCATTATTATTATCATTAATATTATCTTTTTGTAATCCTGCATACCTGTCATCATGTTACACCACATTTTCATTTCATTCCTCTGTATTTGGTGATTTTCACAGATTTGTCCTTCATATCCCTAATTTAATACACAACAGTATTAATTCTATAGTTTTTCCTTCTTTTGTAGATTTATTCTTACATTTCATATTTCCTTGAAGTCATTTATTACTTCACTCTCCTCATTTTACTTCTCCAAAACTGATTCAGCATATAATTTCTACCTGGCTCCCACCTTTTGCATTTCTTTGAAATACCAAGCAAATGCATTATAATTTTTTTCTCATTCTTGTATTTTCTTCTGATTTTTGAAAATTACTCTTTCCTTGATTCTTTAGGATCCTTTATTTATTTATTTTAATGCTCTAGCATCTTTTTTCAAAACCCCATTCTGCCACTATTTTTTCTTTGTGGTCTATCCCCATTATAATGGGTATCACATTCTTTAATGTAAACTGAATTGCTCAAAATATTATGTTCCAGTTCCTTAACATGATTACGAGATTACCCTATTTCTTGGTCTCTCCTTTATCCTCAACAATGAACTGCTTAATTTCCTGAAGCACATGATGCTCTGTCATCTGCTTTTCCTGGCTAACACTGCCAAATTCATACTCATCATTCAAAACTCAGATTAAATAATACTTTCTGCCATTACCCTCAGATAATTGTAAACATTTTTTTCCTCTGAGTTTGTACAATATTTTGCACATATCATATCAAATCTTAGAGTTTTCTTGGTTTCGTTTTGTTTTCTTTTATTTTAACATTTCTTTTTCTTCCTCTAGATGTTGACATTCTTGAGGGCAAGACCTTTGTCTTACTCTTTTTGCCAGCAGCAGCTAATATACTACTTGAAACACTGTGGACAAAATATAAAAATATACATTATTTGATGCTTCTGAGTCAGTATAAATCCATCACCACTTCAGAAAAATGCCTAGGGTATCTCCTTCAGATAGTCGGAAACAAATTTATTCTTCTGTATAAAGGAAAAATAAAAATTTTTGGAGAATATTAAATATCTTGTTCCACTGAGGTATTTATGAGGTTTTTGAATTGAATTGAAATTCCTCTCTCAATATAAATCCTAGATACAAGTCAAGTGTTCTTAGGGGACTGATACTAGAAAAAGAAACAAAAAGAAAACCAAACATTAGGTTTTAGTCTAAGAATTTGAGTGCTTTCTTAGACCCACCAAATATAATCAGATTTATATTTATTTTTACAGAAATGTTTGCTTAGCCAGTGCATTCCGAATCAAATAATGGGTGTTCCATGATGGAAATTTCAAATAAAGTTCTTAAGGCTGTCAAAAAGTAAATAAGCTAACTAGAATTATATTTCTTTGTTTCCCAGTGGACCTCATAAATGCTTGGAGAGGGATATGGTGTACTTAGAAATAGGCCAGTTAGATACTCGAATACAAGAACAGTCAACACTTTTTCCTACATCCCTCACCCCCAACCAATGATTTCACACATATCTTCTGATGAGATATGTCCATTGTTAAGTGACAAATATCTTCATGATCTATTAATATTTTTTAATATAATTCAGTTTATTTTTGACCAACTACATTCCACTTTAAAAAATCTACAAAAAAATAGTTAGCAGGATACAATAAAAAATCTTCAATTTTATTAGCTAATCTATTTTGTATAAAAATATAGTGCATTTTGTATTTTCTCATTAACTTTATGTTTTTATGGCTATCCACATGAATTTTACCTGCATTAGAGTAAATGAAGTTTGATGAATTTTTTAACTTACATTGTAGAGTGCACAAGGGAACAATGTATATTGTTAAAATGTAACTTTATATTATTTTGAATCTGATTTTGAGTTCCTTTGTTGAACCTTCCAGAAGTCTTTGACATGATGCATTCTGTCCATAGGGATTTTCCAGCTCAACATAAGCTCTTCTATTTTAATTCTTGTGACATAGGAACTACAGAAAGCTTAGTAAAGCACTTCTCTTGAATACCCAAATCTAGACACTGTCTGTTACCAATGAAATATTCATGAAAAAAATGAATTTATTTTCAGTTTTGTGGTTTATAAGACATGAGTAATTAAACCAAATTTTATGAGGCATTATTTTGAAAGATTTGATTACAATGGGAAAAGTTCAGATTGTCTGTTTACTCTTATTAGAAACACCTCTCAATAGGAATAATGAGAGCAGTGGGCCACAAGTTCAGCTTTTGTAAGGTTGAGAATCTACTTTATTTGAAAAGACTCTGGTTCACACATTGTGAGACAATTTGAGAAAAATGAGATTGCTGCCCTCTGAGCTCATGAAATATTAGGACAATTGGCCATAGAAGAAGGTAGTCAATAAGGCCTATCTCTCATTAGAATACTAGAATGCTAAAGATTGCTTTTAGCATTTTTTTATGCTATCCAAGACAGAAAAGTCCACAAGGCTCTTAAGAAATCTCTGAGTTCTAAAAAATAATATATATGCATATACATATATATGTGTATATGTATACATATATAATAAATTAGAAAGAAAAAATTATCTAAAGACTGTCCTTATACTTGCTCATCTTCATTTGCATTTCCAAAAGCTCCAGAGAAAATGCATTTCTTAGTAAAGTCACACTTGACCTGACTGTTGGTAAACTTATTTTTAGAGCATTAGCAAGAGCAGTAATAGTACCTGTCTTCAGACTGTACCTCTCACGCCCGCTTCCTCTTTGCTCACCCTTCAGTGTGTTCTTGTCTTTCTCAGAGTAAAATCTTAAATCCAAGTTTGGGGCAGGATTAAGGGAGCAAACAAGGAGGGACAGTGAGGCACTCAGGGCCTAGCACGATTAGGAAGCTGGCACCACGCCTGACCCAAGTGCACATCAGTTCCTCTTGCACCTCAGTTTCCTTTCAGATTTTTCCTAAAACCAAGTTCGCCCCTAACTAACAATCCTGAAGTGATACTGAAAAACTTAGCTTTGACTATATCTAAGAAGGTAAAGTAATTTCAGAGCCTCAAGGCTTAGATTCAAGATAATAGCACAGTAATGTCAGACTAGATAATTTGTAGAAAAAGTGATACTACATTCCAACACTAATGCTGTAACACCAACTGGGCATTCTAGTATTCAATTCAGTTCTGGTAGTACCTGGAGTTAGTGTAGGCATCACAAGTTAAAGGCTTAGTCTCACAAGACTGTCCCCAGTTCAGACAGCAGTTTCAAGCTGTGGGTATCCCTAAGCCACCTGAACTTCTGCCCAACTTGGCTACAAATTCAGGGGTTCAAAATGACTCCTTCTTCAGGTTAGATAATATGGTAGAATGACTCACAGAACTCACTTGAAAGTGTTATATTGATACTTATGATTACAGTTTCACTATAATGGATACAACTCAAGAATAGCCAAATGGAAAAGACACATAAGACGGACATCTGAAAGGGTCCCAAACACAGGCGCTTCCGTCTCATGGAATTGGGGTGCAACACTCTCTAGGTACATTGATATGTTCTGTAACCAGGAAGCTGGTCTTTTTGGCATGGCCAGCTCCTCCCTTGAAACTATGTAGGGACCCACCAGGAATCGCTTCATTAGCATTAACTCAGGTATGGTTGAAAAAGGCTTATTATAAAAAAGACATTTCTATCACTCAGGAAATTCCAGAAGTTTCTTGAAGCTCTGTGTCAGGAATCCCCGGGACAAAAACCAGATATAGTCTTTATTATAGCACATATAATAAGGTTAAGATACATTAAAAAATTTTGTCATAAGCTTGTAAGAACAGAGTCTGTGTTTCAGGGAAGAACAATTGGAATAGCAGAGATAGGAAAATACATAAATATTCAATGTTAAGACAGTATGTGAAATGAGTGCACATCAGTGCAGCAAAGGATGGATACAAGTAGGAAAATTACATGAGTAATTATCAAAGAGGATAAAGAGGATACATATTTCTGATAAGTTCTTGCTCATAACAAATAAACCCACATGATTATTATCCCAACATATTAACAACATACCTAGGTTGGTAGTAGAAATCTCATTGGAATTATTCATCTCATCATGAATATTTAGTTTATACAGCCTTGAAGAAAAAGATTTAATCTTAAGATAGAATGAATTTAGATTTCTCTGAATTTTTTTCTGGTAGGAACAGCTGTTCATATGTATTTGCCTATTCCCCAAGTTCCCCTTGCCAGTACCCCAGAGAAATCTTCTCAGTAAATTCAGTAAGAATTGTGTTATTGGGAAACTCACCGATCTCATTTTATTATTTGCAAGTGACGGTTAAGCAATGCCAGTGTTGCTATCTGTGATCATACAATTCTACCCTGTATATAAAAGGTGACATAGAATAGTTAAAGAAAGATGATGTGAGCAGCCAAATGGTCAGGGTCATGTTCCTGGACATGATGGTAATTTAATATGTAATTACGTGGCAACAGCCTAACCTGTACGAACTCGAATTTCCTCATTTGTTGAATAAGTAGATATGCTAGATTCAAGGTTTAATATTTTGTGATTCTATTCCTATTGACTTCAAATGGTAGAATAGCAATCTGACCTATACACTTGTGTACACGTACTAGTACATACAGTTATTTTTCACAAATTAGCAGTACTGACTCTAATGAAGAGTTGAAAATACAGATCCTTGAAAGAATCTGTGAAAAGATTTTTTCGTTGATGAGCATAATCAATGAAATAAATGTACATGTAATAAATGTACATGTAAATATAAAACATAACGTTGCTAATGGATCAAATATCACTTTTCATCCTCTTGACTTACCTTTTACTCCAGCCACTGCTACGGCAGTTAGCATTTTATCACCCACCTCAGTTGTACGTCTTGCTTTCTACACCAAGGCTCCTCTGATGTTTCATGCAGAAACTCACTAAAATCATGCATGCACAAACCGGAGGTGATGGAGAGCTAATGGCCCATGGAGCAAGCTTGAGCAACAGGAAAAGGATCAGGAAGATAACTGGCCCTCCCTTCCATTCCTTAGGAGCACAAGGCCGAGGATCATTCTGTACAGCTTGTCAGAGGAACCCAGTGGGATTGAGTCTCCGTTGCCCTCAGGTTAAATGAGGTCCTAAGAATGGGGCCCTGATCTGATAGGATTAATGTCCTTATAGAAAGAGACATGAGAGAGCCCGCTCTCTCTTCCTCCACATTCAAGGACTGGGAAATGGCCATGAGGACATAGCAGGAAGGTGGCCGTCTGCAAGCCAGGAAGAGGGTTCTCAACAAAAACTCAGTTGGCTGAAACATGCACCTTGACCATAGACTTCTATCTTCCAGAACTGTGAAAAAGTAAGTTTCTGTTGTTTAAGCCACTCAACCTATGGTATTTTGTTACGGTAGCCCCAGCAGGCTAATACAAATAGTCTGGAAGGTATGCTAAGAAATCTCCTCTAAGGTAAAGGACCAATTGTTCCTCCTTGTATCTACCACTAAGAAAGAGGCACGGCACTTAGTGGGGCATCTTTGAATTTTTTCCAAGTCTTTTATTGAAGTATACTACACATATGGAAAAGACTCACATCATTAGTGAAAAATTGTCTCAATTATGCTACTAGATTCTAGTAGACACTAAGTATCTCATCACGGGGCATCAACTAGGCGACCAGAGCTTCCTGTCATGAGTTGGATACTATCCTACACACTGAATCAGGCACCACAGCAATCCATTGTACAGTGGAAATAGTCATTTAAGATCAGGTTGACATAGATCCAGAAAGTGAAAGAAAACCACAGGACTGGTGGTTCATACTTTCACAGCATCTTCTGTCTTTTTAAAATGATGCCTCTTGCTCAATTCAGACTTATTTCCTCACTGGAAGCTGTTGACCAAGAAGGAAACATCTCAGGCCTGTTTTAAGGACAGACCAGCTTGATAGTCACGTGCTTGTCAAAAAACATGACTGCTTCCACGTGCTGTCACACTTGGAATGGACTTAGTAGACGGAGATGAAAGGAAATTCTCCCAGTGGGCAAAGCAGAGGGAAATGTACTCAGTCTTTCAGTTTAAATGGAGAGAGAAATGACAGTCGTATAGATATATATGAACTCTGGGCAGCACAGATGTCTTGGCTGGTTGATCATGGGATTGGAAGGAGCAAAACTGTACGAATGGACACAAAGAATTTTAGGGAAGTCATGTGGATGGACTAGTAGGAGGGATTTAAAGCCAACTCTGACCCCATTACAACGTCTAGAAAGAATGTGGGATCCTCCCAGACCGGGGCGCGAACCCGGTTCCCCTGCATCGGCAGGCAGACACGCAACCACTGCGCCACCAGGGAAGCCCCTAGAAAGAATTTTAAAAGAGGAGGCACTCAGCACAACATATGATGTCAGCTACTGCAGTGTGTGAACAAAGAGCTTATCAAATAAGTAACCACGTAGGCAGAGAGGGACATTATACATGTAGTTAACAACATAGCCACCCCCTTGCCCATCATGATCTAGCTTGAACCACAGCTGAATGAGAAACCTGCTAACAGAGACTGATGCTCAGCCTTCTAAATGACAGCTTCCCTTGGAGAAAAGATGTAGCCACTTGATAGAGGTTGACAGTAATGGAACCCTACCACCCTGGGAGGACAGTGAATTGGCCTTATTGGAATTGATAGCAGCTCTGAATATGGGATTGCCTTACTATCCACAGACTTACAAGATGCCTGATTTCCAAGCACAATGTCCCTTGCAATATCATCTTAAATAAAGCCTCCTTTACTAAGGAACTGCATTACTAGACATTACACAATAGCCACTGGCCCTATCATATAATACATCAGGTGTATAACAGAATAGTGGAATGGCCAGTTAAAGGCTTAACTGGGATGTCTGCCTAGGAGCCAGACTCTGGAGTTTGGGTCTTGGCTCCAGGGTGGGGTATGCATGTTGAGCCCACAGCTGACACATGGTGCTGATTGCTAGAGGATGCCAGTTGCTAAAGCATATGGGTCCTGGAACCAAAGGGTGAAGCAGACTGGCCTTTCTCACCATCATTTCCAGTAATGATGGAAATCATTCTCATCTCTGACCATGTAGGCTCTGCCATACTAGATGATCTGGTCTTCAGGGAAACCACTTCCACTAGGGCACACAGCATGGCTTTCATGGTCTCAAAAGCTGTATCACCACCTGGTCACATGGTGCTCCTCATGCCATTGGGTCAACAGGGAAAGAAGAGTTACTAGACTGTTCAGGGCAATTGAGCGTGACTACCATGAAAAACTCAGGTTGCTGCTTCATAATGGGGGCAGGAGAGAGTACATGTGGAACCCCAGAGATTCACTGAGGCAGCCTTGGGCAGTTTATATCTGGTGATAATTGAATATAGGCAATTGCAGCAATCATAATAACAAAACATGAAAGATAAATGATGGCTCAGTCTCTCAGAGACTAGGGTTTGAGTCCCTCCACCAGGCAAGCATCCTAAACCAGGTGAAAACGGAGAGAGAGTAAGGGAAATCAGATGGTGGAGGAAGGGCACGATGCATATAAATTACTATTTTCAGACAAGTTGCAGCTCAAGGGACTGCAGCTTTTTCCAAAACCCTAAGCCTTCTATAGAGATTGCAGTCTGCTACTGAATAAACAGTGAGGGCTTTGACTGAATGAAGGTCAGAGGAACACCTGAAGTGTGTATGGGATGGGACCCATCTTTTATTCCAGCCTCTGCTGTAGAAACTGGCTTTGTGCAGGTATAACCTGACAGCGTCTTGCCTCAACTGCACTGTATCCTTCTAGCTTTCTACCTTGCAGCTGCTCTGAAGCCAGGGTGGGAAATGCCTATGGCTTTTAAATTTAACTTTGCCAATAATTGAGAGTCTCCAGTTGCCCATGTTCATTAAAAAATAATAATAATAAATCCCCAAAAATAAATCACAACACTTTAATCTCTTAAACCATCTTCCAGGCCAGTCTTGCTTTTTTTCTTAATATAGCATCTGTACCTTCACAAATCATTTCTCTTTAGAAATGCAACATGCAGGCAGTGAATAAACGTCCCCCCCTCCCCCAGTCCTCAGAAGACACATTCTACATAACTTCTCAAAGGTCCTGATGGATTTGAGACCCAGTTGTCCATACAGAATAGCCATTTAGGCAACATACCCTTTGTCTTAAAATGTTGGTTTTATTATTATTCAGGTATGATGAGGCCAACAGATCTGGAGAGGACTGCCATGGAAAAGATCATTTGCGGCCATTCTCATTCCATGCAGGGCCACACAGGGAAGCACCAGGGTCAGTCAGGAGGCCAGAGCCAGGTAGCAGGGGGAAATGTGGGTGAGAGTTTTTATTGTGGTTTTTGCAGGAAAGAATGGGTGAGGTAGGGTGGGCAGGCTGAGCAGGTTTAGGCTTGGCGAGTTTGAATGATTTCAGTAGGTTCCAGGATGTCAAGGCTACAGGGCGTAGTTGTCTGATACCCGGCCCTGGGGTGATCAGGGCAGGTGATTAGTGACCTGGAGTGTAAGGGCCTGATACGTGGGGCAGTTGGGGATGTGTGAGTGTCTTGCATATGAAAACATGTTCCCAGGAGAGTCACTTACCATCTCTAGGAATTGGCTAACACTCGGAGAGGCAGGTGTCCAAAGCATCAGAAATACAGAAAATAAAAGGGCATGGTTAACACAACCTTGCATTTGATTTCCTCCTTTCTTCCCTGCTTCACTCTTTTTGGGTTTCACTTTTATCTCCTGAAATCACTTTACAAATAAATTACCTTTACCCAGACTCTAGTCTTATGCATTGTTTTCATAAAGGGTGTGGGTGGAGAGGGAAAGGGGTGAGTGGTGGGGGAACCCAAGCTAAGAAAAATCGTTTCTAACCCACTCGTTCACCGTTAGATTGCATTGACATATCCTAGATTCTGACCCTATGTCTATTCAGCAGATTAAATCTCATGACTATATGCCTGCAAGTTGCATTTCTAAAGAGAAATGATTTGTGAAGGTACAGATGCTGTATTAAGAAAAAAGCAGGACTGGCGTGGAAGATGGTTTAAGAGATTAAAGAGTTACACTTTTTTATTTTTTGGATTTATTATTTTTTTTTTAGTGAACATGGGCAACTGGAGACTCTCAATTATTGGTAAAGTTAAACTGAAAAACCTGTATTTTACTTCACAAGGAAAAGGGGAGCTAAATCACATGTAGAGTTTTCTTCAAGAATAAGAAGAAGCATGAAAGGCAGTAATCAAGAATGTAATCAAATAAACCAGACATTCTCTCAGACAGCCCCCTTAAGTGTTTTGCCACTTGTTTGTATCAAGTCCCAAAGGAATTGTTCGGGTGGTCGAGCACTAGGGGCCTCTGGGCATCTGTGAACTTGACCCATTCTTGACTCTCCTTCTTCAAGACCCTGTGATGGAAATCCCACTATGACAAGAGGAGAAGCCATCCCCATTTTCTGTTGCCCAAAGCTGGGGATTGTAAAGATCAAGGTTCCCTCTTCTGCCTGGAGCACAGTTCAGTTTTCCATCTTCCTGGTTCTCATCCTTCTAGGAAGACACCTTCTGTCACGTTTTCATAGGCTGACCCAGACAATGGAAAGCAGTCAAAAATTGCCTTTAAGAAGCCCATACAGGGGCTTTATTTTTTTAATAGTCAAAAAGTCTGAGAATTAAATATAAAGAAATGTTAAATTATTTTGCTGGCTCAAACAAACAGGGGGAAAAAAAAAAAAAAACAAAAAAAGATCTGCACTCGATTAACTACCCTGTATTTCAAAATGGGAAATTCTTTGGCACGAGTCATAAATTTTCTGTTTTCTGAGATTTCCCTGTGTACTTTCTTAAGGGTCTGAATTTGGAAATCCAAATACATCAGGGACTAAATTATTTAGAAATTACCCTGAATACCAGATTAGTGAGATTATCTAAAAATAACTGAGGTAATGCAATGCAGAAGGTAACTAATGACCTGTAAGTGCAGGTTCCTCTCCAACTCTCCCTTGAGGGAGTAGTTAATGTTTCTCGAATGGCTTCTGTGGGAACTGGATGGTTCAGAGGAACTGGTAATAAGAGATGATACAGTGATTTTGCCATTATGTCCTGACTTGAGCGACATGTAAACAAACCATCTTTCTAAACAAGTATATTCATAAACGCTTAAGAAATGCATCAGATACTGAAAACAGCCTGGAAATCTGCACTTCTAATCAGACTTCTCAGGCTTACTTGTCAGAATCTATTTCTGCAGAATCTATTTCTGCAGAACACAGAGCGTTATTCCTTTGTTGCATAAAAGAAAATGAGGAGAAGAGGAAGCCAGCAGTTCTAGCTAATAATTTGATTATACTTGCTAATCAAACTAACTGCTCTGGCATTTTATAATTGCAGAAGTTTTAAGAGACATATCTGAAAATATCATCAGTCAGGTAAATAGTAGCTGTGAATGCAAACCAAAGGGCAATGCCAATGTGTACGAATAGGAGAAAAGCTGTTACTTTCCAAAGAAAAGGGCCTGGGATTATTCGGTCCTATGTAGTAGAAAGAATGCAGGCTTTGCAATCAAATGAGCCTTGAGCCACTACCCTTTGCCAGATTTGCACCTCAACTCATTTGACTCTAGCAATCCCACATATAACATGGGACTAATCATAAGTACCAGTTACCTCACCATCAGGATTAAACGAAATCATATACTTAAAGTTAGTGACATAAAATAAATGCTGAATAAAAGGCAATTATGATCATTTTCACATTTTATTAAGGAGAAAAATTCAAATCTGTATAAAGAATAGTATAATGTATGCCCGTGTACCTATTACCCAGCTTCAATGATTAAAAATGTATGGCCGAGCTTCCCTGGTGGCGCAGTGGTTGAGAGTCCGCCTGCCGATGCAGGGGACACGGGTTCGTGCCCCGATCCGGGAAGATCCCACGTGCCGCGGAGCGGCTGGGCCCGTGAGCCATGGCCGCTGAGCCTGCGCGTCCGGAGCCTGTGCTCCACAACGGGAGAGGCCACGACAGTGAGAGGCCCGCGTACCGCAAAAAAAAAAAAAAAAAAGTATGGCCAACCTTGTTTTGTCCAAATCTACATCCATTTCTACCTCCTGTATTATTTTGAGACAAATCCTAGACATTACTTTTTATCATTAAATAGTTCAATGTGTATCTCTAAAAGATAAGGATTCTCTTATAACCATAAAATATTATCGCGCCCCGAAATAGTAATCTTATTATCAAATATCTAGTCAGTGTTCAGATTTTCAAATTGTCTTGTGAATGTTACGTGAGGGTTTTTTTCCCCTTAGCTTATTTGAGTCAGGATCTTGGTAAGTTTGGCTAATACATGATTGCTGTGATGATGATGATAAAGGTTACTGGCATGAAGTGGTATAATTTTGGAGTGGAAATAACCTTCATAAGTAATGCTAGCCATTGCTACAGGAGTTTAAAGAACGTACAAGAATCTATGACTCATAGATCAAGTCACATCTCTTCCTCTTCCACTCACTTCAAAGGAAGAATTAACTCAGCTGTCCTGGCAAAAGCCCCTGGCCTATTACCTGGGCCAGACTCATCCTGCTGTTGCCCTGAGTTTGCTTTGTGATCAGGCACTCTAGTGTCGTGAAGACCATAGGAGATCTGAGGCAGGAGATCTGTGTAAGTGCAGGTGAGGTGAGAGTCAAGGATTTGGTTGTGCCGGCATTTCGAGGCACCCTGCTGGCGTGCGTTGGTGCACATTTTGGGTGTCCGTGTGGTAGCGCCTGCAACTGTACTCAGCAACAACTGGGTTCCTACTAACGGTGTTTTACCAAGTCTGGTTTTCTCTAGAGACATAGTTATTTATAAAGAGCAGCTAAACAAGGAAATGGCCCATATCCTGGTCTTAGGTTTGGGGAGCAGCATTCTGCAGTGGGCTAGTAGCCGGAAAGTAAGTCAGTGTCGGAGAGAACTTCAGAGATGATATAAAATTCAGAGGCGTGCAACCAGTATAGCTTAGAGGTGACGTTTCCCCCTCTTTCCCTTTCTCCCATCACCCTCCAGATAAAAGGTGACTTCCTTATGTCTAACAGTGCAAACTTTCTAATGAATATCAGTCCCTCGGTGTGCAATATTATACATATATATAAGCTTTCCATATATACCTATCTCCATCTCTGTATCTATCTCTATAGATCTGTATCTCTCCTTGTTTTCAACTGAAGATGAGTAAGGTGACATATGAGGTGATGAGAGAAGACACACCTCCAGCTGTAGTTGCTTCCCAAAGTCCACTGTGTCTGAGGTCACGTGGTTGAAAGGAGGAACAAAGACTGGGCTGAAGAAACGGATAGAAAAAACATGGCTTGTTACTTCTGTATTATTCTGTAAGTCATCAATCTGAACTTGTCTACAAATAGGATTCTTAGATATATGTAATATATTATGGATTCAAACTTCAGCCCCTGTTGAATAATAACAAGTATTGTATGTGCTTAAATAAATGAAGCCACCATGCAATTATGTTCCAGTTTCACTGAAGTTGATCCAGACCCAGTTGAATTAGTCTGTACATAAGGCATTATTTAGGTCACACAATTGTTCAAACAAAGCTGAAAAGGATGGTTGTTCTCTTACATTTTGTAGAACTGCAGTAAATTATACATTTTTTAAGGGAAGCAGGTCTACTTTGGATACAAATTTATTACCATACAATAATTTAATCATGGGTTTAAATGACATTTATTTGGAAAATAAGGGGGGAGGTAATCAAATCTGAGGGAAGTCCTATTAGAACAAGAATTTTGTCTTATTTATCATACAGTTTCTGGTATGTGGTGCTCAATAACCATTTTGTCATGAATGTATAGATTAATGAAGCCATGATCTTTCCTGACAAAGATGGGCTTCCACCAAGTGACCAGTGTTCTGGTGAGTGGCACCAAGAGCCCTCTGATTTGGCAAGAGAAAACCAATAAATCATCTGGAAAGACTTTCTCTCTTTCATTCTATACCCAATTCATCATCAGGTTCTCTAGAGTTTATAATCCTGCATGTTATTCAATTATGCTGTTCCCATCACTCATTTCAAACCTGACTTCTTCAGGGGTGCCTTCTCTAATCCTCCAGAATAGGTTAAGTGCCCACTATTTATAAACTCGGTCAATACCAAGTCACCATGTCATCACAGAACTTGTAGTCATTTACATTTATTTTCATGATTCTTTGACTAACAACTTATGCCACTGCGAGATTCTCACTGCAGGGATAATATGAAGTGTATCTCTTTTGCTTACCTTTATGTCCCAACACCTAACAAAATCACTGATAATTAAGTGCTTAGGTGGATGCAGTCCTTCCCATAGTGAGCATTAATGAATGAATAGCTACTACTTTTAGTACACTGAAGGAAATTATATAGATACAGTAAAGCCTGTACTATTCATTAAGGTGGTTCCATGATTTATCAGATGCAAACATCTAAAAAACAATTCATTCAGTCAGCTATGATATAGAACCTCTATTTGGTGCTCAGTGTTATGGCAAACTTTTTTTTTCATTTCTTAAAATTTAACGTATCATTTAGATACAGTAAAATCTGCTCTTTGATGTGTATAGTTTGAAAGATTTTGATAAAAACATATAATCATGGAATCACCAGCTCCATGAAGATGTAGAACAACTCCATTACTCCAGAATACCAGCCCCACCCGTCCTGCTCAGAGCAACAGCTCATGTCTCCCACTGATCTGTTCTTTTCTCCCTTTAATTTCGTTTTCTCCTAAAGATCATATAAAACATATAGTATATAGTCTTTTACATGTGCCTTCTTCCACTTAAAAGGATGCATTTTAGGTTCATCTGTCTTATTGCATATATCAATTGTTTGTTCCTTTTTATTGCTCTGTTTCATTCCATTGTATGAATGACATACAGTTGAGTGACATAGTGACTATTTCCACTTCGTGACAATTATGAATAAAATCAGTCTAAACATTCACTGACAGGTTTTTGTGTGAACATAGCTTTCATTTCAGTTGGAAAATACCTAGAAGAGTGATTACAAGGTCTTTCCCAAACTGTCTGTTAAGTTTACTAGAAACTTAAAAAAAAAAAAAAAAAAGACTTCCCTGGTGGTCCACTGGTAAAGAATCCGCCTTCCAATGCAGGGGATGCAGGTTCAATCCTTGGTCGGGGAACTAAGATCCCACGTGCCATGCTGAGGGGTAACTAAGCCCGTGCTCCACAACTACTGAGCTCGTACGCCTCATTGAGAGAGCCCACGTGCCACAAACTACAGAGCCTGCGCCCCACAACTGGAGAGAGAAAACCCTCACACCGCAACTAGAGAGAAGCCCGCGTGCCGCAACAAAGTTTACTAGAAACTACTACAGCATTTTTTTAATTCTCACCAGCGATGTGTAAGAGTTTCAGTTGCTCCACATCCTTGGTATTATTCATCTTTTAATTTTAGCTAAAATTCCAGTGGGAGCATAGTGGCTTCCCATTATGGCTTCAGTTTGAATTTATCTAATGAAAAATTTTGTTAATCGTTTTTTTCATGTGCTTATTTACCATCCCTATAGCTCTGGTAAAAAGTCTGTTCAAATCTGTGGTCCATTTTTATTGGATTATTTGTTTTCTTATTACTGAGTTGTTAGAGTTCTTTGTAATATTCTGGATACGAGTTCATCATCACATATGTGATTTGCAAATATTTTCTCTCAGTATGTGCTTGTCTTCACATTCTATTTACAGTGTTTTTGAAAAGAAATTCTTAATTTAGATAAAAATTATCTATCAAATTTTTAATAGATCATGCTTTTGGTGTTATATCTAACAAATCTCTGTATGATCCAGGGTCACAAATATTCTCCAATGTTTTTATCTAGAAGTTCTATATTTTTACATTTTAATCAGTTTTAGATAAGTTTTGACTTATGTGTTGTAATTCTTTTTTATTTTGCATATGTATAAAAATTTTCCAGCACCATCTGTTGCAAAGAATATTATTCCTTCATTAAATTTCCTTGAAACATTCTTGAAGATCAATTGACCAGCTAGCTATGCTTCGGTCTGTTTCTGTGCTCTGTCTTCTGTCCCATGGATTTATTAGTCTATACTTTTTCCAATATTATTCTGTCTTGATTACTGTGGCTTTATAAGTCTTAAGATTAGGTACTGCGAATCCTCTGACTTTATTCCTTTTTCCTCAAAATTTAGTGTTCTTTGCCTTTCCAGCTTGTCAATTTCTACAAAATATTCTGCTGGAATTTTTATTGGGATTATGTTGAATCTGTAAATCAGTTTGGGAAGAAATGACTTCTTAATTATACTTGGTCTTCCAGTCTGTGAACATGATATAGTTCTCCATTTTGAGACTACTTTGATTTCTTTCATAAATGTTTTGTATATTTCAGAATATAGAACTTGCACATAAAGTACTTATTTGTTAATTATGTCTATTTGATATTTTTGTGCTTTTGTAAATGGTACTGATTTTGTATTCAGTATCCAATTTTTCATTGCTTGCATCTGGAAAATAGTTGCTTTTTGTATATTAGCTGTGTATGTTGTGAACTCCCTAAACTCCTTTATTTGTTAGAATAGTTTTATTTTGAATCCTTTGAGATTATGTATGAAGAAAATTTTGTCAGCCCCAATTACAGTTTTATTTCTTCACTGCAAAACCATATAATTTTTTTTATCAACTAAGAACATCAGTATAATGGTGAATGGTCATGGGGTGAGTAAACAACTAATGCTTTGTTTCCAATCTTAGGATAAAGCATTCTATCTTTTGCTGTTAAAGTATGATGTTACTTGTAGCTTTTTCATAGATTCTTTTTATCAGATCAAAAGGTTCATTCTGTTCCTATTTTGCTGAGACATTTCATCATGAATGGATGCTAAGTATTGTCTATTTAATCTAAATTGTTGAATTTATGAACATAGAGTTGTTCATAGCATTTCCTTATTAGTCTTTTAATTACTGTATGGTCTGTAGTAATATCCCTTCCTTTATTCCATATGTTCGTGATTTTTGTCTTATTACCTTATTTCTTGTTAATTCTGACTATAGGTTTACTATTTTTATTTATTTTTTCAAAGAACAAACTTTTAATTTTATTCTTTTTTCTTGATTTTCCTATTTAGTTTCATTGATTTCTGCTCTAATCTTCATTAATTTTTTTTCCCTTCCACTTCCATTGGGTTTAAAACACTCTCCATTTTCAAGTTTGTTAATGTGATGCTTACATCTTTGATTTGAGTCTTCTTCTCTTCTAACATGAACATTTAGTGCTATATATTTTCTTATAAGCACTGCTTAAACTGTTCCCTACATATGCTGTGTTTACTTTTCATTCAATTAAAAATTTTTAACTTCATTATGATTTTCCCTTAGATCTATGGGCTTTAAATTTTTTTCTGTCTCACTTTGAAATGTTTGGTATTTTCTCCAAATATCTTCCTGTTGTTCATTTTTATTTTAATTATATTCTAGTAATAGAATAAACTTGTATAAGTTAAACTCTTTTATTTTTAAAAAGTCTTGGTTAGACCAAATATATATCTTGATCACTAGTTCCTGAGTACTTGAAACAAAATGTATTCTGCTATTGTAAGGTGGACTCTCCCCATAAGTGACAATTAAGTCAAACTGGTTGTCATTGTTAGGGTCTTCTTTATCCTCTATCCACTCCTGACTATTACTAACACTTCTGACTATTACTAATTTAATTCTATAAAATTTTAACTGTTTTGAAGCTGTATTGTTAGATGCATATACAGTTATGATATTCATGTTCTCTTGCTACTTGACCTTTTTATCATTATGTAATATCCCTCTTTATCCCTAGTAATATTCCTTGCTCTGAGATGTACTTTATTTGATACTAATATAGCCACCACTTCAACACTACTTTGATTCATGTCTGCATGGTCTTATAGTTTTCCATCCTTTTACTTTCTACTTTTCTATATCTATATTTCATATATATGTATATTTTTACATAAACTGATTTTCTTCTGGACAGCCATATAGTTGTTGCTGTTTTTCTTTATTCAACATGACAATCTATGCCTTTAATTGGTGTGTTTAGGACATTTACGTTTAAAGTCATTAGTGCTGTCACTGTAATAAAATAAATCATCTTACTAGATACTTTCTTTTTGTTCCATTGCATGACTTTTTTCTTTTCTTCCTGCTCCTTTTTCTTTTATTATTTTTTTGATTCCATTTTATCTCCATTGTTGGTTTATGTATTTTAAATCTTTGAGAAATGGTTTTAGTGGTTTAACCAGTGTTTATAATACGCATCATTAACTAATCACAATCTGCCTTAAAATAATATTATATTACTTCACTTACAGGGTACTGACCTTGCAATAAAAGATTGCTTCATACCCTTAGTGCTATTTTTGTCATTCATTTTACTTGAACATATACAAGAAAGCCAAAGTGCATTGGTACTACTTTTGTTTTAGAAGTTAGTTATCATTTACAGCAACTAAAAGTAAGAAAAATATGAACTTTATATTTATCATTATTTATGTCCTTTCCATGCCTCTTTATTGCTTTTTGCAGCTTCAAGCTTTTGTCTGCTATCATATCTTTTCTGCCTGAAGAACTTTCTTTAACATTTTGTTTAGAGCAGGTCTAATGGTAATAAGTCTTCTCTTTGTATTTGCCTGAGAAGATCTTTATATCCCATTTGGAAGATAATTTCACTAGATATAGAATTCTAGGTTGACAGGTAATTTCTTCCAACAACTGAAGATATAACTCCACTGTATTCTCTTTGCCAAGTTTCTCACACACACACAAAAAAACTTATCTTTGTTATTCTTGTTTCTTTTTATCTTTAATTTTCAACAGCCTGAATCTCTCTTTTCCTTTTTATTTTTAACTTATCTTGCCTATTACTCTCTGAGCCTTGTGGATATGTGGTTTAGTGTTTTTTATAATAAATTTTGAGAAGACTTTTCATTATCTTTTCAAATATTTATTATTATGCCATATTCTTCCTTGATTCTCCTTCAGGGATTTCACATAGACATACATTGGGTCATTTGATATTGTCCCATATCTCGTAGATGCTTCATTTTGTTTTGTTCATTTTTTTCTTTGTCTTTTAGTTTGTGCCATTTTTATTTATCAGTCTTGAAGTTTATTAATTCTTTCTGTAGTTGTATTGAATCTACTGTTTATGTCACTGAAAACATCAATATTATAATTTCTTCGTTTCTAGAATTTCTGTTATTTTCTTTCTTACGATTTTCAACTCTCTGCTGAAGTTCATCTGAACTGGCATGCTGGCCCACTTTTCTACGAGATACTTTAACATATTAATCATAATTATTTTAACTTTCTTCTATTTCCAACAACTGTGTCATATCTGAGTTTGATTCTGTTGATTACTTTGTTTCTTGACAGTGTAATTTTTTTCTTCTTTATTTCATAATTTTTCATTGAAAGCTGGCATATCGTGTAGAAGAACAGAGATGGAAGTAATCAACATGTATGACTGGAATGGGCACACATCTTTTTTGAAATGGGTGGGAAGGCTAGGTTTTTAGTACTTTAGGTTGAATCAATCTCAACAGGAATTAGGGTGGATTTAGTTTTTGTTTTTACTGTTGTAAGCTTTAGTTTCAGATTCCTCTAGCATTAAATAACTATAATTCATGTAGGACTGGTCTGCCAGAGGGTTTTCTCACTGTTCAGTTTCTGCTTTAGGTCTTTCTTTTGCACCTGTGCCTTAGAGAAGGTCTCTCCCCGTGGTCTTCCCTCCCAGTCATATGTGTTACCTCACGCTTGCTAGCCTGGGAAAAGGAGGAAAGGAATATTCTCTTATCGTGGTTAACCACCAGTCTTATCCAGGTACTGTGTCCCTGAGGCTGAGTAGTGGGGCCCTCTCAGTGATAGTGCACTGCCCCCAGCAATAGGGGATCTCTGATTGTGTGGGCCCAGGACATATTCCTGACCCTTTATCTAGGGATAAAGGATTTTTTTTTAAATTCTGTGTCCCCAGATGCAATGGTCTTCACCCTTGATGTTAGGTAGCAGGATTTCTGCCTTTTCACATGCAGCTTAAGTTTTTTGTTCCATAGGGATGATAAGGTAGAAGGATCTGGGTGGAGTTTCATGCCTTTCTTGTAGTCTGATACCGTAACAAAATATCATAGACTCCCTGGCTTAACTGAAATTTATTTTTTCACAGTTCTAGAGGCTTGAAGTCCAAGAACAGGGTTCCAGTATGGTTGGGTTCTTGAGGGCCCTTTTCCTGGCTTGGTGACCGCCACCTTCTTGCAAGAGCAAATCTCTGGTATTTCTTCTTATAATGACACAGATCCCATTATAGGGGCCCCTCCCTCATGACATGATCTAAACCTAATTACTCCCATAGACTCCATCTCCAAATGCCATCACATTGGCGGTTAGAGCTTCAATACATGAAATTTGGAGGGACACAATTCAGTCCATATTAGTACTGTTCCCCTCTTCCAGGCCTGCATAACAAAGGAGCCTCTCTGGAGACTCACTCTGCCACCATTCTCATTCATGATCTTCCAATTGGATCTGTAGGTGTAAATCACCTGAGTGAGCAGCTCCCAGAGATGCTGGTTTCTCACACTAGTCCACACTTAGCCTTTATTAATTCACTAGAAAATTCAGCTAAATTAATCTGTTGATGTATGTTGTTTGGAATCTGACCCAGATAAGAAAGTGTTTGTTCTCTCTCTCTCTCCTTGGAGGTGCCATCTTTCATTAGATTTTAAGTTAGTTCTTTGCCCTGTAATTCCAACTCTGATGGATTAAAATAAGTTGTGTCTTTTTATAAATTATCTATGTCTTATAATCTTGGGAACAAAGCCTTTCCAGCTTTCTACATCTTAAGCAGAAGCTATAAAGTCCCCAACATGTCTTAGCAGATACAAAAGATTTTAAAAATACATTTTTAGATTGTATTTAAAATGTATGGCATAGAACAAATTAAATGATATCAGAAAGCCTTATAAGCAAGTACAAATGTAAATTCGTGATTATCAGTGAAATATGAATTAAAAAATGAGAGATCAGGGAAAGGATGGTCAGCATTACTTTTTAAGAGGAAGGGATACTCACTATTTAGGCAGGAGCTGAGAATCTATATAATTTAAATGTATGAACAACTTATGTTCATCTCCTCAAAAGCAAGCATATTTTGTTAAAAATAGAATGCACAGTAGTCTGCAGTTTAACTGTTAGTTTCAACATCTTTAACCATGTATGAGCAATAATAACCAGCAACATTTTGTTAAACTAGGCCACACATGTTTTCCTTTCTTGTCCTTCAAAATAAGAGCAGTGATGAAAAATGAATAGGAAGACAGTCTGAATAAGATAGAATAAAAAGATTGTCATCCTCACAAATGCTGATTAATTAAGTATATGGCAGACATCAAGTTGTACTACTAAATGTAATTTTAGAGAGGAATCTCAATAAGAAACCTGGCTGCTGTTATTCATTTGCAGAAAATATACTGAACATTTCTAAACATTCCAATATTGGGCACAAAACAACAATAGTTGTTTTCGTAAGCAAAAAGTTTGGTCTTTGTTAAAGAGTTTCAAAGTCCTAAGTCAACAGTGAACTATAATTCATCATTCAGTTCCAGCAACACAAAGTATTTGGAAGAGGGAGAGAGAGCAAGCAAGTTATCTAGCTTTCTATTCCTGTGAGTAAGAAGCCAGTTATCAGAAATTCCGTGTTGGTAAAATCTTCATTTCACTCTAGGTCAATACAGAAGAAAGAAAACGTTTTTCTACAAAGGTCTATGTTGCTGTCAGATGGCAGCACATTAAATTGTTTGAAAAATCCACATCCTGGCATGTGAGTATTTCTCAAAGCTAACTATTCATAAAATGTTGACATATCATTACTGTAACTGTCAACAGACACGGATACTGGTATGATCACATGAAATTTTATTCTCAAGGAGACCAGAAATCACAAGACGACACTAGGAATTTTCAGAATACTAGTACTCAAAACAAGAAAATGTTCAGATTTATCTAAATGTGTAAAAATACAATAAAAAGTAATAGCTTCAAAATAAGAAATTCTGAAATAGTCACTAAGATATTCAAAGAGGGGCCTAGTCATTATATTTGCCAAACTTAGTAAAGCATACAGCTTTGCAGACCCTTATACATGGAACAGTTCCTTTTTAAATATGGAAAGTTTATATAAACCTTGACTGCATTAATCATGGTTCAACATAGTGATGTACAAAGTTCTTTGATGGTCTTGGAATATGAAGCTTTGCCCAATTTATTCATGCCATATTAAGGTAGAGACTTTAATATTTGTTCTTAGACACTTCCAGGGAATTTAATTGGAGGAAGAACATGAATTATAGAAATAGAACTCCCCTAGCTATTCTCCAGTTAGTGACTGGAAAAAATATCTAACTCAATAAATTTGAGATATTTTCTTAAATATCTTCAAAATGTTTGTAAAATAACAAAAATTATCAAATATTTTAAAAACAACTTCATAATTTTCTTTCAAAATATGTATTATTTTCTCCTTCAGTAGCTCATCCATCATCATTAATTAAGCCATCATTTATTGACTACTTATTTTGTGACAGGGAGAGTAATTGGGGTTTTGCATATGTTATTTCATGCTCAGTAGCATACAACTCAAAGAGGAAGTAAAGTTCAAGAAGGCACCAGAGAAAATGGATCATATTATTAGTCTGCTCAGATGTTGGTAATTCCAGTGGGCAACCTTTCTGGATCACTCACTTATTTTCTTAATTGGCTTTTCTTCTAAGCTTACTTTGATTCTGTAAATCTTTTAATCTTTCCTCCCATGAAAGAATTAAGCACTAATAACCTAAGGCATCCTCCTTATGTAGCCACTTGACTCTTTTGCATCAGGAGTGGTTCTTGTCATACACCATCCTTGGGAGATAAATGAGAAATTAGTCACTCAAATCATTTTCTGTGGTATATGGTACATATGAAGAACTCTAGTTTAGAACGACTATTGGAAGAAATGATGTCATACAAGTTGAACCATTTGATCTCTCTTGATTGCCATTGCAGTTGGTGAGAAGCCTCAGCTTATTCCCCATGTCTGGTGCCATTTAATAATGGTTTTCCTAGGCCTTATCATACTGGGCAACTGAGAATGTCTAGTTTTAGGTGGTATGGAAGAGATTTAATAGCACTATCTCGTCTAGCCTATTAATACTATTACAGATTATTTTAAATGATTAGCTGTCTCTCTTTACTCTCAGAAGTATAGTAAAATATTATCTGGGCAATATTAAGGGATTAAAGTGTAACCAAAGAGAAAAGAACTGGAGAAAAATCCTCCATAATTGTTCCATAAAATAAGATTGCCAGATAAAAAATTTCAAAAATTTTATTTTTCACAAAGGTCACCAACATGATTATAAAAAATGCATATTACTGACCCCAAATCAGGAAGCTATTCAGTAGTTCTTAGGTGGGTTTCTGGAATCTGCATTTTGACAAATGTACACATGTTTTTGCTCCACGTAGCCCACAGTTTATATTTTAAGAAACCTTGAACTCTTCCTGTATCAACATAACTGATAGGTGTTATATTAGGAGGGGTAATTTCTATTCACTCAGTTATTCTAATATGCCCTTGAATCCAAGGGTATTTACCCACCAGCCCATCTCCATGTAATTGTTTGGTTTAAAACTATAAAGTAGGATTGTCGGGCTTCCCTGGTGGCGCAGTGGTTGAGAGTCCGCCTGCCGATGCAGGGGACACGAGTTCGTGCTCCGGTCCTGGAGGATCCCGCATCCCGCGGAGCGGCTGGGCCCGTGAGCCATGGCCGCTGGGCCTGCGCGTCCGGAGCCTGTGCTCCGCAACGGGAGAGGCCGCAGCAGTGAGAGGCCCACGTACCGCAAAATAAATAAATAAATAAATAAAGTAGGATTGTCCAAAGCAGCCCACATTTTTGTAACTAGAGTAAGCAATCTTTTCAGTGTACCTCAGCCCACTAATTTTATTGATTTTCTCTCCACACACCAAATATATGGTTGATAAATATTGTTGAATGCTAATTCTTCAAGTTAGAAAGTGGCATCAGCTATAATGCAATCAAATCCTTCCTTCCAAGTGCAAAATTGAGGCAAAGAATAAGCAACTTGTCTAAGATTTCACATCAGTTAGTCAAAATATGCTAGTTACTCTGTCACCTGCTACCCGGTTCTGAAAGAGAACAATCTGAGTCCTGCTTTTGTCAATGATCGAGCAGCTAGTACTAGACTTGCCCTCATACTAAAAACAACAGTAAAATTAGATAAAATTAGTAAAAAGAGGCATCTATTTTCATATATTGGACAGTAAGCATCTCAGGTCTGTGATTAGTGAGAGGAGAGTAAAAAAGTTATCTGAGACCCAAAATAAATCCGGAATCACCCTGTGTTTCTGTTTAGGGTAATTATCCTGCCACAGAGCACAGAAGAGGAGCCAAAGATAATGGCAAACTTATTGCATTGAGGAGTAGTTATCAGAATCATGGGCTGCTGAGGTGGCTGTAAGTTGGAGGTTAAGATCATCAGAAAAAGGATTTATGCAGAGATGCTCCCAGAAATCTGCATGGTAATTCAAATAGCTGAGGGCTTGACTGAACATATACAGCACAAAATTCCAAAGGGTCTGGAAGAGATCACATGTAACAGGGTTGAGAATGATGTAAGAGTTAGGCAGAGCTGAGAAAATTTGAAGTTCTAGAACAGCCTGAACAGAGATCCCAATAAACATCATAGGTAACCAGTGGAGACTCAAGAAAGAAATGCCTAAGAAGTAAGAGCCTTAGCCTATAAGGTGCAGCTTGTAAATAAAAGCAAATAAACCCACCCTAAGAAAATAAGCAAAAGCATGACATGTCCAAAATGATTGTTCAATAACTTAATTGCCTACCAGAACAAAGCTCAATACTCCTTAAAGGGAGACACCATAATCCAAACTTCTTGCATTATTATAATTTCTAGTATAAAATAAAATTTACTAGAGAATGAAATAATGTGAATTTTATCCATAGTCAAGAGAAAAAGGGAAAAATTAAAAAGACCACAAAATGACATAGATGTTAAAAGTAGAAGGTGTTAAGTGTTAAGGCAGATATTATAAATATGTTCAAGGTCTTAATTAATGAGCAGATGAGGGTCAGCAGACAAATAGAAATGACTGCAAACAATAAAGGTGAAAATCCTACATTGGGAATTACAGTACCTGTACTGAAAATTGACTGGATTGGATTAACAACAGATCAAAGACAGCAAAAGAAGGGGTCACTGAATGTAAAAATGCATAAATACGGTAACCCAGTATGAAAACACAGATTTTAAAGTATTAAAAAAATAAATAGACTTGTGTGACAGTTGTGGAATTCTAAAAAGAGAGGAGAGAGAGTTAAGGATACACATTGTAATATCAAGAGCAACAACTTAGAAAACTGGATGCAAAAAGGTATAACTAGAAGTGCAAGAGAGGAATAAAAATTGAATACTAATTTTTTTTTATTATCCTAAAATAAGAGAGGAAAGTAGAAATAGAGAAACAATAGCAACAGAGATAGATGGGACAAATAGAAGACCCATACGAAAATGACATAGATTTAAATCAATAATATCAATTATTGTATTACCTGTAAACAGATTTCCAGGAATGAAGGTCGATTCATCATCAGTGAATCCATTAATATATCAAGCATTTTAATACATCTAAAGAGAAAATAAAATTATATGACTGTATGTAAAAAGCTGAAAGTCCTTGACAAATTTCAAGATCTGCTTCTGATGAATTTTTTTTTTAATTGAAGGGCATTTTCTGAATATGAATATATATATATACATATATATATATTTATATTTATATATTTATATTTAAAATCTAGAGTGTTTCCTCCAAAATGAGCTTACCCTTGATTGCCTGGAATACTTCTTGGAGTGACTACTGACTTAATTATTTATGCTTACTCTGTGGGCAGTTTCCTCCCAACTGAAGTCATCCCATTAGAATAGATGATACAAGATTTGTCCTTGAATTTAGATGATGTGTTAAATGATGTCATCACATCCTTGCAAGGCATATAGGTCAGCCTCTACTCAAAGGTGAGAGTCGTTATGGATTATAGCATTGGCCTAGAATTCCTCCTTGTTTGTGCAAGGTAGAGTCTGTGAAGCTGCTAATACATCTTTCTCAACCTGGTTTAATTCTTTGGGCCAAGTGGAAAAGTCAGTGCAGAAATGTAAAGAGAAATCCGCCTGGCTATCTAAGGTAGACTCTTCTGGTTTGTGGGATTTGTTCAGTTAACTGAATCTGAAACCCTATAGGAAATGGCTAAAGCTAATGCTGCAGGTTGCCCTCAACCTGCTGTTCGGAGTTCTGTAGATTGTAGTCTTAATTAAATATTGCGTGAGACAGATTGAATGGATTTGTTCCTAGCCTCTGTTGATCAGATTAATCAGAGTAGCTGATGGAGTGGTGTACTCATGTGTAAATTTGCCAGAAAGCAAAAGAGCAAAGTTCAGGTAGGTTCGCTAGTAGACCATTAGGGGAAAAAAAAGCAAACAAAAATCTTCAAGTTCTTTAAGCTCAGGGTTCCTCACTTGTGATGCAAAACCATATGCAAAACTCACTTGAGTCCCTCTGCATTGCTTCCTTGAGACTTGGGGTACTAGGGGAATTAACTCAAATATGATACTCATTCTTGATGTGCTGTGAGTAATGAATGCCTTTTTTAAGAACCAAGAATCTTTTGTCTTCTGCTAGCATCTATGAAACAATGGCAAGATAATTTACTACCTTGCAAGTGGGATCCTTCATAGTTACTGACACAAGGATGTGGGGAAAAATCCTAAAATTGTATACCAGCAGACACTAATGAGCTGAACCGTATTTCGAATGAACAATATTACTACAGTTAAGGGATCGGAGGAAGAACTACCCCAAGTAACTTTACAGCACAATATTTAGACTATGTCTTCAGGCTAAAGGCAAAAAGAATTTTATTATTTTGTTTTTCTTTTCACAGAGACATAGATTGGCATTTCTGAAACTACTTTCTGTGTATTTTATGATTGAGCAAACAAATAAATATATTAAGGATAATGAGAGCCAGATTTCTAACTGTCAAAATAAAGAGTTAAAAATTAAATGGGAAGTTGTTGAAATGGAGAGTGAGAACTCATAGGTTTTAATAGATAGATAGATAGATATGAGTACTTATGTATGTGGGTATATAGATATTTATGCACATGTATGTGTGTTGTATATATTGGGCTGGCCAAAAAGTTGGTTCAGGTTTTTCTCAACGTCTTATGGAGAAACTCGAACTAACTTTTTGGCCAACCCAATATATAGATGTCTTTTGTTTCACAGCCCAATCCAATGAGAGGACCAGGACACAGTGATATACCAATAGCAGAGAACATACCTAGCACCCAGACCTTGGTTTCTAAATGTACTTCTCCAAATTAAGACACAGGTATCCATGGTGTAATAACTAACACCAGTTAATACACATTGTCACAAATAGGAAGATTTTCTTCCTTTTTGCTGCTGAATTATATATTATACATATTATATACATATGTGTGTATATATATATTCCATTATGTGGAATATATCACACGTATATCACATTTTTTTAAATCTATTCATCCATCGATGAACACTTAGGTTGTGTCTTGGCTATTGTAAATAATGCAGCTCTGAACATAGAGCTGCATATATCTTTTCAAGTTAGTGTTTTCATTTTCTTTGGTTAGATACCCAGAAGTGGAATTGCTGGATCACAGAGTAGTTGTATTTTTAATTTTTTTGAAGAACCTCCATGCTGTTTTCCATAGTGGCTGCACCAATTTGCATTCCTTCCAGCAGTGCATAAGGGTTCCCTTTTCTCCACATCTTCACCAACACTTGTTCTTTCTTGTCTTTTTGCTAATAGCCATTCTAACAGGTGTGAGGTAATATGTCACTGTGGTTTTGATTTGCATTTCCTTCATAATTAGTGATGTTGAGTACCTTTTCATGTACCTTGTTTTTTTAACATCTTTATTGCAGTATAATTGCTTTACAGTGGTGTGTTAGTTTCTGCTGTATAACAAAGCGAATCAGCTACATGTGTTCATATATCCCCACATCCCCTCCCTCTTGCGTCTCCCTCCCTCCCTCATCTTGCATGCTGGTCTCCTCCTCCTTGTCTCAGTCAGTCTGTCAGCTCAATCTGCTGGTGCTTAAATCTCTCAGATCTACTTTTCTGCTGCCTCCCTAATACATCAGTACTTAGAGTTGTCTTTAGTTATCTATCCTCTAGTTAGTAAACTGATGAAATTATGGAGATCATTTTCCTCGTTTTCTTTCTCTTTGGGATCACCATCCGGTATTGCCAGCTGTCCATTGTTTAAATCTCTTGTTTCACATACTTTGCCCAGTTTAGCTTGTTGCTCAAAGTTAGCAGGTAAATCCAGTCCCTGTTATTCTCTTCTGACCATGTTGGTCGGAAGAGAAGGTATGGTACAACTACTTTCAAAAATTTTTTCTCAGCTAAGCTAAATTTATTGAAACACTATGACCCAGTAATTCTTCTCCTAGGTATTTTCTCAAGATAAATGAAAACATACACTCACAAAAAGACTTGCAGGAGGATTTTCATGACAGTTTCATCCATAGTAACCAAAAACTGAAAGCAATTCAAATTCCAAATGACATGAAAATGTATAAACAAATTGTGGCATATTCATACAAGAAATATTACTCAACAATGAAGAGGAATAACTTAACTGATAAACACAACAACATAGATGACTCTCACAGATATTACGCTCCCTTAAGCAGTAAGTAAAAATACTACCTACGCTATGATGAATTCACATGAAGTTCAAAAGCAGACAAAACCAACTTGTGGTGAAAAACGTCAGAAACTGATTCCCTCTGAAGGTGGAAATTAATTGAAAAGGGAAAGGAGGCATTGTTCTTATGAGATCAAGTATCCCCTATCTTTACAGAGGTGTGGGCTATGAATTCATGAATTTTACAAAACTCATCAAGTGTTTAATTTAAAGTGTGTGCATTTTATTTGATATAAACTTTCCCTAAAAAGAACTTCAAACCGAATTAAAATTTGGGGCATTAGAATTGTTTTTCACAGTGAGATGAGTTGGCATTTCTGAAATTAATTTCTGTAACTTCTGTATAATTGTATATATTCTAAGCTTGGGAATATTGTTAAATATATTGAGGATAATAGGAGCAAGGTCTCTCGTTGTGGAAGGTTGTAAATATGGAAAGGAAGAAGATTAAACTCTACCCTGTGGTATTAGATTATAGTTGGAGGTATCAGAATAAATCCACTGTTTTTAATACAAATACAGAAAAGAATAGATACAAGTATATATCAGTATTACTGACAAAGACCCAGCACCCATCTTGGCTTCTAAACATGATTTTCCTCTAAAAGGAAACATATTTCCTTGGAATAAATAATTTCATGGCTAGAGTGTGGAACATATACAATGATTCTAGAACATTTTACCGAGACAGAAACCCAGGAAGTGCTCAAAGAATGATGGAGATATGTGAAAAGCAGTTAGAATATAGCTTTATGAGGCTTCTACTGGTCAAATCTTAGATAATTTGATCATCAAAATAAATATTGATAGCAGTGTATTACTACAGCATGTGGTATGCTGGTAAACTGGCTCTCCAAAAAGAAAGGAAGAAAAAACAGCCCTGATGGGCAGTATTTGCTGATTTCTACAAAGTGTATATTCACACTGTGGGTCATCTCAAACTACCAACATTATGCCACTGAATACAAATTTGTGGCTTAAAATTCTCATGAGTGTGAGCTGGCCACAGAACACCACTAATTATAACCATGGGGGAGGATACATATATTTACACTTTTATCGATACATAGATGATTAAATCATTTAATGGAGAAGAAGGGAAAGGTCTTTGTTAAAAGTTTAACTAATAAATATAGAAGAAATGATGGAGTAGAAAACAATGTATGCAAAAGCTGGTGAGGGAGGATTGAATGAGGAGCTGTAAATGTACACAATCTTAAAGAATCATTCTACAAATTATGTATTCATTACAAAGTGAAAAATAATGACTTCATAATAGAAAGACCTGATAGATACCACTTTAACCAAGTAATCAATGTTAAGGTCTGCAGAACTGGGTCAAACTGAAATCATATGTCTCTGGTTAGGATGCTCTAGGGAGGACCAGGATCTCTCCTCTGTCCTGCCTTCTGTATCAGTTTGAGATCTCCAGAAAAACAGAACCAATGGGATATATTTACATATAGAGATGTATTTTAAGGAATTGGTTCATGCAGTTGTGGGAATGGCAAGTCCAAAATCTACAGGATAGGCTGGCAGGCTGGAAACTCAGGCAGTATTTCTACACAGTAGTTTTGAGGCAGAATTCCCTCTTCCCAGTAAACCAAAGTTTTGCTCTTAACGCCTTTGACTGATAAGTCCATCACATTATCTTGGGTAACAGCCTTTATTTAAACTTAACTGAGTGTAGATGTCAATCACATCTACAAAATACGTTCATGGCAACATCTAGATTAGTGTCTGACCAAACAACTGTGTACCATAGCCAAGCCAAGCGGACGCATACACTTTAACCATCGCGTCTGTCAAAAATTCATAATCTGAACCCAATCATAAAAAACTAAATACAGATGGAGATATTTCATAAATTAACAGGACTGTAGCCTCCAAAATATATCAGGTAAAGGGCAGAAAAGAAGAAAGGCTAAAGACACATGACAATTAAATTTAAAGTGGAATCTTGATTTCACATGGTGCTGGATGAAGAACATTGCTGAGACGATTTGTGAAATTATATTACAGAGTGCGGATTAGACAGTTTTCTTATTTGATAATTTTGTTGTGGTTATCTTAAGAGAAAGTCCTCATTCTTAGGAAGTCCATACTGAAATGTGAGAGGTAGGGTGCACACTGTCTCCCTACCTCTAATATTTTTTATTTATTATTTCTATAATACGTGTTATTCTCTTCACTAGGTAGAATAATGGTCCCCAAATGATGTCTGAATCCCAGCACCTGTGAATATGTTTCCTTACATGATAAAAAGGACACTGTGCATGTGATTGAGTTAAGGATCTTGAGATAAGGAGATTGTCCCGGATTACCACGATGAGCCCAATGTAATCACAAGGGTCTTACAAGTTTAAGAAGTAGGCAAGGGAATCAGAATCTTCGAAGGAGAAGTAAGGGCAGAGGTAGAGTTCAGAGTAACGCAATGACTAGCTTTAAAGGTGGAAGGGGACCACAAGCCATGGAGTACAGGCAGCCTCTACAGGCTGAAAGAATTATGGCAGCCTGTAGAAGCCAAAGAAGGCAAGGGCCAGATTCTCCCAAGACCCTCAAGGAGACCCTGCTGACACATTGACTTTACCTTCAGGAGACCCATTCTGTACCTTGGAACTCCAGAACTATAAGGTAATAAATCTGTGTTGTTTTAAAGAACTGACTTTATGGTAATGTGTTATGGTAGCAATAGAAAACTAATACATCCACAAATGATTCAGAAAAAGTATGCATTTATTTGAAACTATATACAGAGATGATGTGAAATAAAGCAAACATAAAACATTAGCAAATTTTGGTTGAGTCTCTAGGAGTTCTTTGTATTACTCTTGCAAATTTTCTTTAAGTTTGAAGTAATATTAAAATGAAAAGCGACAAGAAAGTCATCGGCTTTTAAAGATGGTGAAATATTTACAATTAAATGTCTGTATTTGCTTCAAATAAAATAAGCAAGAGGGAAGTGTGTGGGGTATGAATAGGGCAGTGTTTACTGTAGATGAATGCTTGTTAGAAATGGTCAATGTGGAAAAGAGTTTGAGCGGACTCGTTTGTCTGCTTCTGCATGTGTTTCAAATTATTCTTAAAAAGGTAAAAAAACAGGACGATGCTATCTAAAAATCTGTGGAAGGGAAAATGATGCAATGCAAACGTTTCATGTATCAGTCAGTCCATCTGGGGAGTTAGCAGCCTCAGTGGAAAAAAATGGTCTAAACGCTAACAGTCTAGTGTCATATCAGTTTAATATATTTTATTTACTTGAACAGATAAAGCAGGAAACGAGAGGTTTTTCTCTGAGTATGTCAGCCAGCAGACATTAACCTTTCTCTACTGTCAGTGCTACCCTGCAGTCTCTACAGTTCATTTTGCTTTTTGTTATTATAATTGTAGGCACTACCATGAGGGTTTAAAACACTGTTGAAAATAGCAGTATTTGAAGAAACCGGATGTCACTTAAGATATGATCCTTGGATAAACATCACATGCTGCTGGCCTTCTTACAAAATGAGTAAGGACTGAGTTTGTTTCTTTTTGGCTGCCAAAGCCACTTTCATTTTCCTAGAGCCTTCTAGTTAGCAGGTAGTTTGAGGAGACCATTGGGAAGGGACAGAGAGCATACATTTGGATTACCGTCTTCCTGTGCTTCACCTGCCCCCTTTTTTGAATAAATATATAAAAGCAATAAGGATATATTTACATACAATTAAAAAAGAAAACTAAAATAGTTCAAATAGTGAACCTAACTTTTTGCCCTTTCCCCCGTGAGAGAAACAAATGAGAGCATGCACTTCTTGGCCAGATTCAATGAATTTAAATTTTCCATTAGCATATAACAGGTTTAGCTTATAAATCCCTTTGAGCATATGAATCAGTGAGGAAAAAAAAACCCAACACTCTGCAAGCTATGGCTCAAATAAGCTCAGGCTGTTATTTTAGAATATACTGTGCCTGTAAAGAGAAAGATAATACGTTTTATGTGTGTTAGTTTTTCTTAAAATAGCAAGAGTTTTTAGAAAGCCATTTCATCTCTGAGAGATTGAATGACCGTGTTTGATGACAAGCCAGATGGCAGCCGTTCTCCAGATCCGGTGCCAAGAAGCATGACAGGAGCTGCAATCTACCTTCCACGGTGAGGCTGGCTGCAGACGCACAGCACAGCTGCGGGCGAGCAGGCTGCTGCCGTAGGTGCAAGCACAGTTGATTTCCTCCCAATTTGGATGGAGCAGGTAAGAGGCTGAATCAGTACCCAGCAATTATAGAATTGGCATGCACTGCCTTGTTTACTCACAGTACTATTCCTACTGGACTTTATTAAAACACCATCTGTTGTCAGGGCAGACAAAGAATACAAACACAAATACAGAGCAAGACACAGGCGGGCAGTGAGAGTGAGAGCGTGCATGGGTGTGTCAGAGTCATGCTGAAGGCTGGGGTTGCATTTCTCAGAGGCCGCCTTTGACCCTAAAGGTTGTCATTTAACACACTATCCCCCCTCCCAAATTTTTCGTGTATTGGTCTCTACTATCAGCAAGGCCCAGACAGTTTGTGGTCCAAATGAAGTTGGCTGTGTGTGATTCAGGCTGGAATTCAAGGCAGTGAGTGCATGCGTAGGGGTGGAACCCAGTCACATTAGCATGACTACACATTAAAACCAAAATGAGGGAAAGTAAAGTCGTCCCAGTGAATGATGCTCCGAGTACACTTCTCAGTTAGTGCTCGGCATATAGGCTGAGTAATAAAAGGTATCTGCCAGTAATAATACCTGCAGGGCACAAGGAAAAGTGACTGTTTTTTACAATCAGCTGTTTTCTCTCACTTTTTAAAATCCTGCAGATGGGGATCAGATATTTCTAATACACAGCTGGTCTCTACAAATGGCCAAGTGTAATTTTTCATACACCCACATACAATTCCAGGTGAAATTAATTAGTCAGAATTCCTCATTGGATAATATACTAATAAAAATGTGATACAAGTAATTAAATATGCAAATATGAGAAAGACAGCATTAACACTGATGTGTCATTCAGTTTCACAAGAAGACATCTGTCTATTTGGATATTGTGTGCAAAAAACCCCCCACAAAACCTTAAAATAAAAATGTAAACAAGCACCAATTCATGTGGCAAAATGAAAGCTGCAGTAAAAAATGTTTCGAATACAAACACTGACTACCTTCTGGGTAAAAGAGTTGGCTCATTTGAAAATATATATTCAAATATTATGGAGCATTTTGGGGAAAGCCAAAGGGAAAAAGCTCATGGAGTGTGTGATGTCATAGTCTGCTTTGCCTGACACTGAGACCCCTGATACTCTTGCCAGGATATGAGCAGTCGTTTTAATTTACAGAAATGCTATTTACCGCTTTGCAAGCCTTACCAATATTTACAGAGAATTCAATGAATGAATGAAAAGAAACAGCTGCGACTCCTTCCACCTCATTGCCCACTTCATCTCTAACTCTCCTCCTCAGTACTGTCTTACTTATAGTCATTTGTTGAGCAATGGATTGGATTGGCAGCATTCAACATACCAATGCCCGTTTGTTAAATACTTCACAGTTCCTATTGTGAATTTTCCCTTTCCGAAGTGTGTTCCACAGAGAATACGATGATTGACTGTATTCCAGATTTATGTTTTTAATAGGCTTTAAAAATATGAGAATATGCCAGTTATGTATTATTTTCCTAACACTGCATTTAAGATGGTTTTAAGCCTATTCTAAATATCATGGATTTATATTAATGATATTTTGCTCTTTGCTAATAGATGTATGCCACAGTATCAGTTACTGTAGAGGATGTTGAAAAAAATACAAAAAGATGCAATTCTTACCTTCTGGGAGCTTAAAATTTAGTTGGGGAGATAAGACATATGCTGAAACAATAGAAAACAATATCAAGTTACATATGAGGAACAGGCTATATAAATATTTGAAGACCAAAGTTTACCAAGAAAGAATGAATTAGTGAATTGATTGTAACAACTGTGAAATATGATTAAGAAAATGTTGCAAAACCTAAGTGCCCTTGTTGTAAATTTGCACCTGCTTTGTGGGAAGAATTTTGTTTAGGTCCTACACCAGTACCTGGATCAAACCAAGTGAGGCTTCATATTTGATGGTTACCATGATCTAAGCTAGAGCAGGTGAGCTCTTTACCAGGACAGCAGAATGATAGATGTTGAGCTTGAGCCATGCTTGAAAGGAGGGAGTCTAAGGTCAAAGACAAAATAACTGTCTCTAGTGTCAGGTCTAAGGATGAGATCTGCCCACACACAGAATGAAAGTGTTGTGGGGTCTGAAGGCATGAAGAGCTGAAGTAGGTTAAGAGATCGGCGTGTGAGTGCACTGAGAACAGAGGCCAGGACAATTAAGTGGTTGTCAGAGTCTTGACTTTAGGTGGTACACAGTAGGGACCCACACACAGGTTTTCCAGGAAGGGAGGAAAGAAGAGAGAGAAATATGTTGCTATTTTACCCCATGGTATACATTTAATAAAGTTTTCTCTTTCATCCTGATAGAAATTGATCTTACTTAAAATAAAAGCATGGACTCACTGTCTTTGAATTATATGACTATTTACTTCACTAGCATAAGAAGTTGACAAATAGACAGCTATCTACATGGAATGATTAGAAAGGCTGAAAGAGATCTTTCTGATGAAATGTTACAAAAGAATTATTTCTACATGATAACATTTAACCTATCCCTCACTCTCCTTCTCCCCAGTGCTCACTCTTTCTAATGCTTCTGTCTTGAAAAAATCCAATAGGAATAGCTTCTGGCTTAGGGATCATGCTTGGAGAAGAGCAAGGAAACTTCCCTCATCCTTTTGCCACTATAGTTCTTCCTTCCATCTACTTTGCCAAGCGTGCCCCGCCCCCTTCGTTGGAGTTGGTGTCTTCACACATAGACCTTTGGCTTTTGACGTTCATTCTTAACACAGGCTCATTCCTTTGCTCACCAGAAGGATTTAGTTTGAAAACTTCAGAGTCTAAAGGGAACACTAGAACAAAACATGTTCATTAAAACGTCTGCTGTTTTATGGCAAACAGCTATGCAAACAATCTGGTGTGTTTTCTCTGGGGTATTCTCTCTAATCTCAATAATTCTTTCCTTACATACATGTGCACATGAGCACACATGTGCATGCCTACGCACACATACACACATGCTGCCCTGAGATTTGTAGCCTTTGGTCAAAAGCAAAACAGAACCCAGGAACCCAGGCTGTCTCTGGTCTACAACTGTGCTGTCAAGTAGCTCAAATGGTGTGGAGATGACAGCCTTACACTGTTGCCACCCACATTCCCCTGTCACTGGCTGGCTCCCCTGGGTGCGAAGTTTTGGAAACAATGGAATAAAAATATCTCAAGGCTTGTTTTTATACCACAGAGTAAAAGTTGAGAGCGTGTCTAAAGCAGCTCTTCATGTCTCTTTGTCTCTTGGAGTGCTGAAGGAAATCTCCTCTCTCTATAATGCTGGATGCAGGAGGACCTTGGCCTTATACAATTATGCAAGTTGTGACAGTAACAAGGCCACTGGAGGCTTTCCACAGGCACTCCCTGTTGTATTGATATGCCAAGAGTCCCTAAACACAAGTAAAACCTTCCTTTCTTTCGGTCTTTTTCCAATGGTAGTGATAAGTAGAGCAAGGGCTTCCACGGTTCTCTTGATAGAAAGACACTGGACTGAAACGTCACTGATGTGGTGATCAGTAGTGAATTCTAACACTTCAGCACAGAAGCCAGGACTATCAGGGATTAGTCCAGCTGTCATAAAGGCAGAGTTTCCAGGAGCCTCCTTTTTGAATAGTTGCTCAGAATTGGTAACCTTTAAGAGTAGTCTTCAAATAGAGTTACAAAGTATTAGAATATGTCTTTATATTTAGGAGACATAAAGCTAAAACTCTATTCCTGGCATTGCCAAACTACCCTAGTAGGGAATATACTTTCGTTGTCTTCCTTATCTGTTATATGTATGATAAAAGTAAAGGAATAGTCTCGCTCATGGGGATGGAGTTGAGACATAAATCTCTTTATATCTTGAATTATTAGAGAGAATTAAGAACTCTTGGAGAGGATTGAGAAAACAGCACAAGGCAGCACTTTCAAAAAATAGGTATACTGATGGTGAATAAGAAGAATGTGACACAGGAAGGATAAAAGTGGGCTGGAAGGAAAAACTTCACTTGGACCATAAAGCAGATCTGAGTATCTTTTGAAACAGTTCATTAATGTGTAATGACACAAGCAACAACCTTAGAACATGATGTTATCAGGCGAGCAATTACTCATGGTGTTTGGAGACTCCCTGTTAAGAAATACGAACCTGAGTTTATGTGCAATGACATGGCTAATCCAGAAATAAACTGAGTCACTGGGGCAGTCCTGATAGGGAGTCGTCTTCAACATAATAAAACACTTCTTGCATTGGGTGAATTATAAAGCCTGGAATGTTATCTCTAGGCACTTTGAAGTCCGGGATAGAAAACCCAAATATATGAAAGCAACTTCAAATGCAATGTTGTAAATTGGGAAAGAAAACGGAAAAGGATGCGGAAATGAACCACTGATTATGAAGATGTTATCAAAGAACAGGATTTGGTTTTTTGGATTATGCCAGAATTATTGATTCTTGGCAAGGCTAAAGAACAGCAAAAACAAGGAAGAGAATGACCAGACCAAAAGACTTTTAAACTGAAAATGTAAGTAAGTTTAAGGAAACTATTCTTGAGAAAACTCTAAGGCAAAGAAGTGTGGAGTGGATATTCAGAATTATGTAGAAGCTACAGAAAGCTTCTACATGAATACATAGAGAATAAATAATTAATTGGGCTTGAATTTCAGTGGAAAGAACACTCCAGAATTCAAAAGATAGGACAAGACAGAAGTTAAAATATGGCTACCAAGGGAAAAAATACCTTATTTGAAAAGCAAAATAAATAGACCTGAAAGTAGAGCAAATCCTTTTATCAAGAAATAATGCATATATGAAAAATTCTTTAATGTAGAAAGCACATTAAACAGCAATGGGACAAACATCAAAAGCAATAAGAAAGATTTTGGTATAGTAGTAGACTGCAGACTGTCTTGTCTGATGGGATTATAGATAAAGTTTCCCAAATATAGATTAAAACCTGTCACAAATGCAAAATATATTTAGAGTCAGAGATTCAGCTGCTGGGGTACTTGTTCATTCTTACTCTTCTAAGAGCAGAACACCTGAGAAAATCTTATCTTGCCTACAGTTCCTTAAGTCAGTAATAAGGGAAATTTTATTCCAAATTTAGTTCTAACCATCTTTTAATAATTTGAAATAATGGGAAACTTGGCGGAGAATGTCCATGTCATTTTCATTTTTAGTTATCAGAAAATAAATTAATGATGAAGATAGTCACAGAAAATTCAGATATGATCAGGTTGGGGTGGAGAAATATGCCATGGGTTTTGGCAAAAGATAAATCTGTTTTTAAGTCTCCTGGGCTCAGCTATTTTCTATCTAAAAGACCTTGACCAAGTCAACACTTTAATTTTTTAATAAGTAGTTTACATATATCCAGAATACAGTTTTATTACTGTATGTTGCACTAGACCAGAAAATTTGACTTCAGAAGTCCTGTATTTCTTATACCAATAATGTCAATGAGACAGAAAATTACTGTAATCATTCAAAATCTGGCAATTAACTATGTCTGCATATGGGAAGAGGGAAAATGGTCATACTGGGCTAGTTACTAAGCAACCATTTTGTAGCACCCTATCTCACCAGGCTGGGAGGAGAATAAAGAAATAATGCTTTCCTGTGAGACCCTATTAATCCCCTTTAAAGGGACACGTCAAGTCATTTCTTTAACAGCTTGTTGGTAAATGGGGTTTGCATTTCTATGATTCTTCTTCCCATTTTCTGGTATTAAATTTTAACATTTCTTGGGACATAGGCCACTTTGGGAATTATGAAATCTACAAAGAATGAATGAATGAATATATAAAAAGCCTAACAGATACTTGTGCACATATTGTGCGCATGACAGCCACGCATGGGTCATAAGATAAAACTAAATAGAAAAGCATATTATTACTGATATTTTAAATGTTCACTCATAGTCTAAAAATATGTATCTATTAAAATATAGAGCATATATCAAAAGCCAGGGAAAATATGAATGTTTACCAAAAAAAAAAAAAGACACGTAAAAATATTCCAAAAACTATTATTGGAAGGAATATTGCAATTGCCAAGACCTAATGGGGATATGGCGATCGTCCAGAACAGCATACTATTTTTGCCCGATTCTGTTTGAAAAGTAAATTAGACCTATGATTTCAGAAAAATTGACTACAATTCATACGTTAGGGTCAACATGTATTTTATAAGCCTAAAGAAAAAAAACATCTCTGCTTTAGAAGATCTACAGCTGTTTTTCTTGAATATTAATCTACAACTACTTCATCAGAATTACCCAGGGCACTTTTTGAAATGTGGATTCCAGACTTTTTACCATATCTACTGAATCAGATTCTCTACGGTGATGTCTGTGAATGTATGCTTTTTAACAAGCATTCTAGGTGATTCTTAGGCAGACTAAAGTTTTGAGAACCACTTTAAATGTCTTCATTAAGAATTTTCTGATATCTACCTAAAGCTTCAATCCTACAATGATGTGAAATTTCACTTTGTTAAATGAAACGTATTTCCAACCTGGATTGCCCTACTTTTTGGTACAGATACTTTTTATAGATCTGACTGTATTGTTCATGGGAAGTTAAAAGTGCTACAACCCTAAGGAGTATAAAGCTATGCCTATCTATGATTGTCATCTTGTTCGGTTAATAAGAAATAATAATAATCATATCATCTTGAGAAGTGACATGAATTGTGGTGACCATATTCACCTTGAGAGTAGAGCGGTAGGACCTCCAGAGATTATTTTCTGAGAAAAGCATAATACCCACAGCTGAGTATTATCCAAAGTTAAATTTTTTTTTTCATAACCATATGTATGATGTAAGTCCAACAAAACATGAGATGCATCTTTCATTTGATTCTGATTATGGAATGTGTAAGTGAATGGAATAGAATGGGATACACTTTTTCTCTTCTATATCACCTTATTTTTTTTTTTCTATTTTTATTGGGGTAAAATTGCTTTACAATGTTGTGTTAGTTTCTGCTTTATAACAAAGTGAATCAGCTATACATATATGTATCTCCCCATATCTCCTCCCTCTTGCGTCTCCCTCCCATCCTCCCTATCCCACCCCTCTAGGTGCTCACAAAGCACAGAGGTGATCTCCCTGTGCTATGCGGCTGCTTCCCACTAGCTATCTGTTCTTCATTTGGTAGTGTATATATGTCCATGCCACTCTCTCACTTCGTCCCAGCTTACCCTGCCCCATCCCTGTGTCCTCAAGTCCATTCTCTACATCTGCGTCTTTATTCCTGTCCTGCCCCTAGGTTCTTCAGAACACATTTTTTTTAGATTCCATGTATATGTGTTAGCATACAGTATTTGTTTTTCTCTCTCTGACTTACTTCACTCTGTATGACAGACTCTAGGTCCATCCACCTCACTACAAATA
>NC_041231.1:102166284-102195348 GCF_002837175.3 Physeter macrocephalus
AGTGGCTGTATCAATTTACATTCCCACCAGCAGTGCAAGAGGGTTCCCTTTTCTGCACACCCTCTCCAGCATTTATTGTTTCTAGAGTTTTTGATGATGGCCAATCTGACCGGTGTGAGATGATATCTCATTGTCGTTTTGATTTGCATTTCTCTAATGATTAATGATGTTGAGCATTCTTTCATGTGTTTGTTGGCGATCTGTGTATCTTCTTTGGAGAAATGTCTATTTAGTACTGCCTATTTTTGGATTGGGTTGTTTGTTTTTTTGTTATTGAGCTGCATGATTTGCTTATAAATTTTGGATATTAATCCTTTGTCAGTTGCTTCATTTGCAAATATTTTCTCCCATTCTGAGGGTTGTCTTTTGGTCTTGTTTATGGTTTCCTTTGCTGTGCAAAAGCTTTTAAGTTTCATTAGGTCCCATTTGTTTATTTTTGTTTTTATTTCCATTTCTCTGGGAGGTGGGTCAGAAACGATCTTGCTGTGATTTATGTCATAGAGTGTTCTGCCTATGTTTTCCTCTAAGAGTTTTATAGTGTCTGGCCTTACATTTAGGTCTTTAATCCATTTTGAGTTTATTTTTGTGTATGGTGTTAGGGAGTGTTCTAATTTCATTCTTTTACATGTAGCTGTCCAGTTTTCCCAGCACCACTTATTGAAGAGGTGGTCTTTTCTCCATTGTATATTCTTGCCCCTTATATCATTTTAGTTTTTCATGTTTGTATTCTTTCGCTTTTTTCCCAGAGATAGAATAACATGGGGAGGGGAGGTTTGAGAAAAGAGAACAAACACAATGAAGCTGCCAGCTGTTCCAGAAAAGAATGTTTTTATGGTACAGGAGTCCATTAGGGATTCAACAGAGGCAAGTAAACTAATTATGAGAAGCTAAACAGTCCTCCTCCCCTAAGGATGGTATTCAGTATTGACCTGCTAAAAAGATATACCCCAAACACATTCATTATTACAGAGGTTGGCACTAGCCTTGTGTCATGTGCTACCTATATGGGAGCATCAGTGCATCCAAGAACAAGCCCATCACACTGTGCAATGCAAACATGCTGAAACTGTATAACATTTGTGCCAGAACTTTTGCATCCTTATAAATCATTTCCCAGCTCTTGCTGGGGCAATGAAAAAGAAATTGCTGGCATATAAATGTAAATCATTACATATCCTCTGGAATAGAATAATAATCAAGTTGATTTACCAGCTATGCACAGTTCCCTGAGAAAGTCTGAGAGTGAGGAGTGGTTTTAATGGGGTGTAGGGTTAGCTTTTACAGAACCATGCACATATAATTCACATCATAAGCAATCAGCATTATCTATCACAACTTTCTGGGTAGAAATTGCCATCAATCCCTGGAAATATACTGGAGTGAGAAGAGCGTAGAGAATGAATTCCCCACCCCATGTCAGTATGATATCTAATATCTTCATGTCCTGTTGTGGCCAAAATAAAAATATTTGATCTATGCCAGCAGAACAGATACAAGTGGTGTGCTCACTTCTACTATTCTTATCACTATGTGTTTAAGTACTTCTCTGGAGAGAGTCAAGAGGAAACGATAGGAAAACCTCTCTGACTTTAGATTCATAGGCTTGAGAAATGATGCTGCTAGGCTTAGATGGAAAGAAATACATCTCTAAAAGCAATCAACTTCTCCACAGTTTTGGTGCCTATGCAAATCTAAATGCTCCTCTTTCCTTCTCCTCTTCCTCCTTCCCCCTTCTTCCTTTCCCAATTATTCTTCCTCTTCTTTTTCTCCTTCTTTTTCTCCTTCTCCTGTTTCTCTCCAGGACTGTGCTTTGTGTTCAATTCAATCCTAATGATGAACAGGTAAATAATTCAAGAACATGAAACATTGGCCCACCGTCAGTATTAGGATAGCTCTGTCCAAAACACAGTGACAGATGCCGTCATTCTAGAAAGCTCTAATCTGAACACTAATTCCATCAACTAAGTAACAGGGGAACTACAAAATCCTCAATATCCTAGAAATTATAAGTTTGGGCTCTCCATTTGACAAGCAGCATTGGAATGGTAGACGCAAACGTATAAAGTTTATCCACACTAGCTAGTGGAAATTCTAATTGATTCCCTTTCCAGAAAAAGAAGGATATTATTATTATAGACCAATGAACAAAATTATTTTATGGATAAAAAAGCAATCTGAGAGGTGCAATCTTATAAACACAGTTTACAACTGTGCTCAGAAATCTACATTTTATACTCCCTTCCTAGAAATACATATATTTACTTATTTGTTTCCTGAAATTCAGTCATCAATTCAACAAAGCAGTAAAAATAATTCATAGGCTTTATGGATGTTTGAAGGGCCTGTGACCAATTCACCCCCAAACTCAACTATCTTATTTGTGTGCATCACCTTTAACAGGTTTGGTGAACTCACTTTTTAAAAAATCTTTTCTCCTAATTATATTCTCTGGCATTTTTAGTAACACTCATGGATTTTCTCTATCTATCTATCTATCTATCTATCTGTATATATACATACACATATATAAATGTACCCATGAACATATAAACATTTATAAGTTTTTATTACCTTTATTATTGTTGTTATTATTAAACACTCTTAAATACAATTCCATTATTAGACTTGTGAATCATTTGTTAGAATAGTTAATACCTAACGTTGTTGTTTCCATGCCGAGATACAAGCATACAGTAGCATTGTCCATTAACATTTATTTCTGTGTAATTAGATAATGTGTAATTAGATGAAGTGGCATACTTCCTGAAAGCAATTAATTAAACTTTTTAGAGAGTAGGATATTTATTAGTTCTGGTCATGGCTCTAAAAATATCTGCTGAGGTGGTTTTATAGGCAAATAAATCTTAAAGTCTTTCTCTTAGGACAGCTTCTATGGTATGTGGCAAATGTTATAATAACCCCACTTTCCACAATTTTTCATGAGGAAAAATCCAAAAACCTTAAAATAGTCCATGAAAAAGACATTCACTGCAGTATTGTTTTTGGTAATGAAAATTTTGAAACTGTCTCAACGCCAGATGGAAATAATTATGACTTATCATATTCAATAAATATACACCATCTGAAAGAGTTTCACAATACTCCTTTTGAGAACCCGATGGTAACTGGGAAAAGAAAGCTGGTGATACAACTATGAAGAATAAGAGCAACAAGTAAAAGTATATTTTTGCTACATTACACACGCCTATAGTCAAAAACTGCACAAATGGCAGGGAAAGTAGTAGATTCATTACAACTGGTAGTTTTTACAGCTTTGAGCTCCATCATTTTTAGTCTAATATATATATATATATATATATGTATATATATATATACAATAAAAACTATTTAACTATTATATATTACATTAGAATATGTAATACATATATATTATGGTATTATATATAATACATATAATACATTATATATTGTGTAACTTATTATAATAAAAACTATTTCAGAATACCAGGGCATTCATTTTTGCAGTATGTTATGACACTAACGTGGCATTTCTTTTTTTTTTTTTTAACTAATTTATTTATTTATTTATTTATTTATTTATTTATTTATGGCTGCATAGGTTCTTTGTTGCTGCATGCGGGCTTTCTCTAGTTGTGGCAAGCGGGGGCTACTCTTCGTTGCGGTGCGCGGGCTTCTCTTTGCGGTGGCTTCTCGTTGTGGAGCACGAGCTCTAGGCATGCGGGCTTCAGGGGTTGTGGCATGTGGGCTCAGTAGTTGTGGCATGCAGGCTCAGTAGTTGTGGGTCGCGGGCTCTAGAGTGCAGGCTCAGTGTTGTGGCACGCAGGCTTAGCAGCTCCACAGCATTTGGGATCTTCCCAGACCAGGGATCGAACCCGTGTCCCCTGCGTTGGCAGGCAGATTCCTAACCACTGCACCACCAGGGAAGTCACTTATCATGGCATTTCTTTAGTATACTTCAGAGGCCAATATCTTCTTGAGCTCATACAGTTTTATCCTTCAAATGCAGTTTTAATAGATGAAGTTGTACTTCCTTTCCTTTGTCTGCTCTGGCCTTTATGCTTAGCAGCAGATTCCTTCTGTATTGGGAGTTCGAACAAATCACTTCATCTCCTCACCCCCACCCCCCTTCCGCAGAGATTTCAAGGTATTTGGTAAAAGAAAAGCAGCCTCTCTCAGCACATGCTTGGTGCCGGTGTTAGCCTTCTGCTTGCTGTATAATAGATTACCGCACACTGAGGGGCTTGAAACACGCACGTTTAGCCCGTCACAGTTTCCCCAGGTCTTGAGTTTGGGCCTAGGTTAGGTAGCCTCCGGTCCAGGGTCTCTTCAGGTTGAAATCAAGGTGTCCAGTGGTGCTGCCATTTCACCTGAGGCTCAGGGTCCTCTTCAAAGCCCACTCAGATTGCTTGAAGATTTGTAGTTGTAAGACTGCAGCCCCTACTCTCTTGTCAGTCATCAGCCTCAGGCCGTTTTTAGCTCCTACCATTCCCTGCCCCATGACCCTCACTTTCCTCCTTCAAGACCAGCAGGCGAAATTCTCCCCCATCCTCACTAACTGAGTCTTATATAACATAATGGTGTCATGAGAGAGACTATCCCACCATCTTGCTCATATAAGGTAACCTAATAATCATATTTGCTGAAGGGGAGGGGATTCATGGGGCAAGTACACCAGCAGGTGGGAATCTCGGGGGCTGTCTCAGAATTCTCCTTACCACAATACTCCTACCTAGGCTGGAAGAAGAACAGAGACCTTAAGAACTTTCTTTTCCTTCTAAGAGAAAGAAATTATTACATAAGTTATAAAATTTATAAATCAGAAAATTAAATATAGTCTTGATTTCTACAGAGCAAAGAGGAACAGAAATATAGAATATTTTTTAATAAAGAAGTGTAACATCTTTCTGTGATTTGTGGGAAGGCTGATGTTCCCCTAGTGAAAAACTAATGCCAGATTTCATTTTTATGAAGAATTTTTTAAAATTGACGTGTAGTTGATTTACAGTGTTGGTTAGTTTCTTTGTATAGCAAAGTGATTCAGTTTATATACACACATATAATATATATAAGGTATTTTTCATATTCTTTTCCATTATGGTTTACCACAGGATATTGAATAGAGTTCCCTGTGCTCTGCAGTAGGCCCTTGTTGTTTATCCAGCCTGTATGTCATAGTTTACATCTGCTCACCCCAAACTCCCCCTCTAACCCTGCCACACTCCCCCACCTTGGCAACCACAAGTCTGTTCTCCACGTCTGTGAGTCTGTTTCTGTTACATAGATAAATTCATTTGTGTCATATTTTAGATTCCACATATACGTGATATATGATATTTTTCTTTCTCTGTCTGACTTACTTCACTTAGTATGATAGTCTCTAGGCCCATCCATGTAGGTGCAAATGGCATTATTTCGTTCATTTTTATGGCTGAGTAATATTCCATTGTATATATGTACCACATCTTCTTTATCCAAAGAATATTTTTAATTAAAGATATTAAATTGCTAAGAAGATGATGTCTTATAAAAAAGGAATTGTTATTCTCTGTCTTCAGTATCATAGGCTGTAATCTGCTTGCATTTCGTTATGGGTGAGTGTTCCCGATCAGGTATATTTCCAGGGTAGCATCTGCAAAATATGGCAGATGTGATAGCAGTTAAGAGTACACCCAAACAAAAAATACATTCTGCTTCCCTTAAGCTGTACTATAATACAGAGTTTGTTAATATTTCTTTGCTAGCCCATTTTACTCTTGAAGCATGCCGAGTTCAGCAGCCCCATGGGGACACTCATCAAACAGGTAGTTTACCTACTTTCTTCCACTGTGCAGTTGAGGTCAGGAAAGTTGATAGGTTAACTGCGTTTCCTGAGGCTTCATGACTGATCAGTGATATAACTGGGATTATAATTCAGCCTATTACCCTTCGCTGGTGTGTCCAGAGCCACCATAAAGGAGAAGTTGAGCACTATACTATAAGTTTGAGTTATGAAAGGAATCTGAAAAAAACTGAAGCAATGATATGAACTTCTGGCTAATTTCCCCAATAGCATCTTTGGGGAAAATCAGGTCATACCATCAACTTATCCTCCATGAATTTACTGAGTCTTTAGACACAAACACAGATACATATGGATGCTTAATGTTCCCAGCTATCAAGTTTACTATTTTAATCTCCATTTAGGAACATGATTTTGCAAATCTGTTCTAGAATTGACTAAACAGTTTTTCCAAGTTGACTTCTTCCAAAGACAGTAGCCCAACATCTGTACCCTTTGAGCAATGCAGCATCATTTAGGATAATTACTTGCCTCTCTGTGGGTTTCTAACAAACACCCTACACATTTGAAACACCAAAAGCTTCAAACCCTTTCAGCTCATCTCTCTGCTAATGGAAATTTTAGCCTGACCCCCGTAGGGACTGACTAACACCAAATAAATATTTTGGAAGTTATCATTTATTCATTTATTTTTGCTTCACTGCATGAAGTTTTCATTGTTTGGCAGGTATTTATATTTTCCAAAAGCAAATTAAAGCAGAGTTCCATTGGATAAAGGGAAATAAGCATTTCCTTTCAGGAGTTAGCCAATGCTTTCTCAAAATGTTTCTTCTGAGTATGAGTGGCATTCATCTTTTTATTTATTAATTTATCATTGTTCTTTTTATGCTGTTGATTTTAGATGGGAGATAACTGTGCTTTTATTTTTTTAATTCTTGGATTTTCCTCTTCCTGCCAGTAAATTCCTTCAAAAAATCTCTAGAGAAATTCTAATATCTTGGCATATAGTGGTAGATCTTGGTATATAATTATTTTCAACCATGATTAAATAACAACACCAAGTCAAATTGTTATATAAAGGTCATTATGAAATATTGTGTTAAGGAAGATTCTGGAAATGTAGATTAAAAATAAAATATTCAGCTCATCTACAACTAATTAATGGCTTAGGCTGTAGCCTCATCAAGCATCGAAGAGATGAGATAGTCCACAAGCTTAGTTAACCATTTCCGTCACCCTGAGAGTGTGCTGTGTTACAGATTTATCCATCTCTGGCCACCCTGAGATTTAGGTTCAGTAGATCTGAAAGTTTTCATGATCCTTGTTAATTCTGGACATCATTGGGTTAGATGAATTTTTTCACTGTTTTCGTCTCTGAAGACATCTGTGAAGATTTTTATTTCAAATGTTTTTCTTCTTGAGATATATTTTACAGAAATGGAGAAATTAGAAGAGATTTACCATTATTTGCTATAAATAAAAGAATCACCAATAGTGTGCAGACCCTAATGAGAGATATTATCTATTTAATTTCACTAACATTCCTCAAGAGAAAATAGAAAATCTGCAAACTCTAACTGCAAATAGCACTTATGCAAGTATGTTTTTAGCCTACCATCTGCCTATCTATCTATCTGTCTATCTATCTATCTATCTTCTATGTATCTGTCTATCTGTCTATCTGTCTATCTCATCTGTTTGCCTAAAATTTGATTTGGGTTACCTTTCCAATAATGCTTCTTAAATAGAGGACATGTAAGCCCATTTTTATAAGCATTTATATTTCTTTGATTTATTGATTTCCTAAAATCAGAAAAATACCATCAGCAATCCATCAATGTGGATTTCTTACCTTCAACACTGTCCAACTTACATTAGTTCCTTTTAGTTGTAAAGAGTGCTTGAGTTTGGTGACCTTACACAGACTAATTATTTTATCCTAGAACATAGAGTTTCAAAAAGAAACACACACACACACAAACATATAATAGCAGAAATTCTCTCAGCCACCTAAACAGACTAGTCTTTATATTGGTGTGATACTTATCTCTGTGAGTGATACAGCTTTGGAAGTGAATCTTCTGAGAAATGAAAACAAGGAAATGGGTAAAAAGTATTTCAGAGGGTATCTTATCTATGCTACCCTAATGCTTCATGCTAAGAAGTATGTATGGAGTAATTATAATTTCTGTTCAGAGTTTTCTTAATTGGCATTACCCAGATATACATAATTGACTGAAAGTCTGACCTTGTGCACACTAGTGAACTTGTTCTCCAGAGAAGAAAACTGATAACAGCCATTTTTGTCGTCAGACGGTGAAGAAATGTGACAATCTGGGAACTGGTTTTAGGGCCCCATCTGCTAAACCAGAGAGAAATCAAGATTTTACAGTTCTATAAATATTTTAGTGTATCCCATCATTTATGAACTGTGGCAGCTATCATAAAACGTCCCTGACTTTTGTTACAACTGCATATAAGGCCAGAAAATTGCATCTCGTGGTAAACCATAAAAACCTAAGTAAAAGCACCATTCCTTTCAGTATATTCTAAAAATATACAACCTCCCTGTCAGTACATGGCAGAGTAGTTACCATCCCAGGATGCCTGTTTCTTTCTCATTTTTTAAATCTGATCTTACCCTGGTCTTTTCAAGCCCTTTTGTATTTCAGTATCTTTTTACGTTTCATAAATAATGGCCATCGCCATATAACAGCTGAAATAGATTTTACTCTGTCACAGTACACTGTAAGCAAGAGACACTGGACAATGATAATGCTGCCACCCAATAAGCTTTCATTCTTGATTCAGTGTCTAATTGCTCAAGATGGCATTCTCATTTTGTCTCTACTGAGTTTCTTTAGTTCATGATCAGAATAGCTTAATTAAGAAATGGTCAGCAGATTTATAAGAGGCAGCTACTCCTAAGGAACTAGAAACAAAAAAATACAAATAGAACTGACTTGACAGTGAGATTAAAATAGCAATTTGTAGTTGCTTCATCCCGCTTTTCCATACACTCTTGTTTTCTGACTTTTAAAATTGTTTTATGATGCTTGTCATATTTTAACTCTTAAATATGTTTTGATTCTTCTGATGGCTTCTCAAACATGTAACTGCTGTGAGGATCGAGGGTCGTGTAACATTTCAAGGAGGACAAACTATTCATATTGGCATCATTTGATCAGACAGCAGAATGTTTTTCTTATTACTGGACTATGAATTGATAGCCTAACTAAAGTCAACAAGGTAATAGATCCCAGGGTTTGCAGTCATCTGTAGGAATCTGAGAGGTCTCATTGTATTCTGATGTACATGCGATTCTATATGGATTGTATCTGGGGGTATTGGGCAATAATGTTACCCTTTGCACTTCATTTCTTACACACAAATGAACATATGATTCTAAATGTCTAAATCTGCCTGAACATTTATCATATAAGTCAAATCTTTCTCAGCATATGTTTTAATGTTATTTCCAACCCCCTAAAATCCATCCTTCCACTCTTGTTTTCCTCCCTATAAATAAGCCATTTTCATTTGCAGTGAACAATGCCAGGCTAATCCCTGGGATGGGAATGTGCATTTGAGACAACGTGAAGGTGATTTATGGACCATGAATATAGTTTGGGAACACCAAGATCCATGATGTACTGCCCTGTGTGCCTGTGTTCTCAGACGTAAGTGGTGAAAATTAAGTCATATCCTGGACCTTTCTCCTATACTCTGCAGACCCCAGCTCTGACCTGGGGAAAAAAACATTCAGACACAGACAATCTGAGCAGTGGAAGAATAAACAAAACTCCAGGAACATTCTAGAGGTACCTGCGGGACCTCTGTAGAAGGATGAGCGCCTTATTGGTGTGGGTCCGAGACCCCTACTGCCCAGTGCTGAAGCTCCTTTCTGGTGCTACAGAACTCCACCCAATAGAAACAGGCATTAAAAGATGTCATATTCCTGAATCTTTAATGGCAGTGACCGGGGGAGGCAATGAAAATTTGTGATCAAGAAACTGGTTGTTTGGAACATTTAACCCAAAGTTTTCAGCATACACTGACCTGTAAACATGCTGTAGAACAAAATGCAAAAGTAAGAGAAGGATAAGGGCTGAAAGCCATAGTGATGAGAAGGACTTATCTTGATTAGGAAAGGTAACACACACATGACAGTCTTGTGAAACAGCCTTGAAAGCTTTGCCCCTTGCTATCCAAGATGAATTGATTTAATATCTTAAATCCTTAATTTTCTCTTTTGTAAAATGGGCTTCTCTGAGCTCCCATTATAGTGTACTGGCAGGACCATCGTACTTGTTAAATATTTTGAATAATGTCCCTGTCTACTCATAGTTTTTGTGAGAATCAAAGTATATAAGATGACTCTTAGCACCGTGCCTGAAGCAGAGTTAAGGACTCAAAATAACTTAGCTCTTGTTATTATCACTATATCAGTGTGTCTGACACATAGTAGGTGCTCAGTAGATTTTGGTTGAATTGAATTAAATTGAACAGAGATGTATAGAAGTATTATGTAGGGATATCTTTCTGCTCATTAAAAACAGTCCTGGATGGGGACATTTCTACTTATACTAAAAGAGGAATGAACTGAATGAATATCTAGTAATGCAGATGTGATACTAAGCACGTCTGGTGTTTACCTTCTAAAATTCTCATATGAATGCTGTAAGTTAGGCATTTTTCCACTTCACTGATAATGACATTAAATTTCAGAGAGGTAAATTAACTTGCTTGTGGTTACATCACTGAATGGCAAAGCTGGGATTGGAACTCAGGTTACCTGGCTGCAAACCAAAAGGCAAAGGGGAAAGACAATAGCAGACTGAAGAAATGTAAAAGCTCCTGAGTCAGCGTCCTATCTGTCACGATAGAAAAACAACATTAAAATGCTGAGTAATTAAAATGGTACACATCTTACTGTTTTACCTAAAAATTCCTAAAACTCTCTTAAAGTGTTAGGATTTGTGAATCTTTTAAGTTCTGTAATCTTAAAAAATAAGTTCTGGGCTTCCCTGGTGGTGCAGTGGTTGAGAGCCCGCCTGCCGATGCAGGGAGTGAGAGGCCCGCGTACCGCAAAAAAAAAAAAAAAAAAAAAAAAAAATAAGTTCTATCTTTAGAGATCAGCAGCTAGTTGAGTTGTGCTCAATTTGTGCTCTTCCCCTCGACACCACGTCCCGGTGGGGATGGGGCGTACGGTTGTGGTGTCACTGCAAGCTCCCTGTGCGTTCTGGGGAAGGAATTCTCAGCTGCTCCCACACAAGCGAACGGGAGCACGTGCCGGAGCATCCCGCTGGTACGTCTTCAGTTTGTCACAGTGGAGCTGAACGTTATGTAAGATCTTCCCTGTTGTCAGGGTGTGTCGTTGCTCACGTTGTTTCACTAGAATTAAGACCAAGGAGTAGAAATGATAAGGAAGTAGGTTTAAGTTCTATAAAATAAAGAGCGTTCCAACCATTAGAGCAGTTGTAGAGTATCACCTGCTCTAGAAGAGATTTTAGCAATGGCAAGGAAATTAAACAGGTGACGTCTAGTTTGCCTTTTGACTGGAAATGCTATGATTCTCTGGGAGAAGGAATCCCTAAAGCAGATGTTTTTCTTTAATTGATAATCTTTAATTCTATTGACAATCACACCTTTAAAAGAGAAAATGAAGTCTTTTAAAGTAAAAGAGAGGTCTGGTCACAGAGAAAGTAATTCAGTCCTGTAACCTGGACTCACTGTGCGCCTTGTGTGTTTTGGTTCCAGCCTTGTGAACCACACAGAACAGTGGGATCTAGTCGTAGACGGTGAATCTGGTCGACTCGAACTATACGTACAAATAAATGTCTGAAAAATTTGAAAGTTAGGACATTCCAAGGCTGCAAGGGAGGGGGGAAATCTTAATCAAAGTGGACTCTGACGTATTTCTGAGATCCCTTCATACACTGTGCCTTTTATCATCACCCTTGGTTGGCTGCCGTTGTCAAATCTGAGTGCTGACAAGACTGGCCTTAAGAGAAAGAGCTCCAAGTTCCATGTCCCAGCTGCCCATGTGCATCGGAAGGCACAAACCCTCCTCTCTCTCGTCAGTTACAAGTTTACTGTGGGCCTGATAGAATGACCGTGGACTCTGGGAATTCATTTCCGAAGCAGGAAGTGAGACCAGGAGGAAGCACAACAAAGCTGATGCATGTCGTGGTAACTAAATCCATGTCTGGGTTTAATCAGAGGACACTGGTGAGTCATGACTAGGAGAGCAGGGCTCCTCACGGCAGTAACAGCAGCAGAAGCGCACATCAAAATGCAGCATCCATGCTTGACTTCCTGCTCTCCATTGTTCCACAGACATTCTTAGACGGAGAGGAGAAGATGCAGCAGAGATGGCTGATGCTTTAAGTCCTTGTTTTCACGTTCCACAGCTTTCACAGAAGTGCATGCCTCCAAGCCACAAAGACAGGACAGCACAATAGTATTTACCCAAAGAGCAACGACCTTGATGGCTTTGGACCCACGATATTGATGCTTGTCTGTAGCCTCCTGCTCCAGCAGCTCTGTGATTAGACCTATGGGAGACGCTGTGTTTCCCCCTTGTCCATGTTGGCATCTTGCCTGGCTGAGGGGGCATCCCTCCCTCATGTGTGTTATCTCTCTCCCCAAGATCTCAAGGGGACTCCAAGGCAACTTTGCCTGGGGCTTTGCATTTTGAAAGTCTGCCCCTGGAAAACGTTATCTTTCTGTGGCACATGGGCCTCTGTGGGAAGTGTTCGTCTAAGGAAAGCAAGTAATTCTTATTCATCACAGAATGCTGCCTAACATACAAACTATGAAGTGTATTTCAGGCAAATTACTGTACATGGAGTTACAGAAGGAAAGTTAAAGCTAACATTCCAAAACTACAAGCAGGAGACTACATCTAGTGTTACTGTTCTAAAAGAACACAAGTGGAATAGAGGCTAGAAAAATGGCCATGTTAATTTCTAGGCCATTTTTCTATTCCATGAACTAAATCTGTAATTAACATCAATTTATACGGAGCAGGTTTTGGTATTTGGAATACTATTATTTGGCAAACAGCCTATTGTCATGTCCTTACTCAAAATGAAGTTTTTGTACCACTTTTGAATTTAGCCATAAATTTTAAATTATTTCCCTCATTGCTTCATTTGGGATTTGAAATTTGAATTATTAGAGCTTTAAAATCTATTTAAATGTAGATATATTCTTATAGTTTCCTTTATTTTCCATGTTCATTAATACCTCAGTGGTTTCCTATAATCAGAAAAAAAGCATCATTGGTGGCTTAGGTAAATTGGTAATTTTATTTAGTATTTCCTAATAATAAAAATTAATATATAACATTTAATAAATGTTCACCCAAGAGAGCCTGTAATTCTATACCCCCAGTATAATGGGACGGACTAAAGGAGGCATTTCTTTCCTCCACTCTGAGACAAAATGCAGTCCCTCATCATTAATAAAAAAGTTTAAAACAACAAATCTAAAAGTCAGTTCTTGATCAAAATCAATTGTGAGGAGAATTAGCCCTTCAAATGACTGGTGACGGGTCACTTAGCAATCCCCAGCTCAACGGGCAGTTTTTGTTCACAATTTAGGGCAGCAGTTCTGTTCTTCTTAACAGGACATTCAGTTCTGGAAGAAGAATGCCAATGCAAGTCCTAAGTAGGAGACCGTACTGCTTGTTCTTCTTGTGCAATAAAAGGGATCGTCCTGTGGCTAGAGAAGGTGATTCTGAACAGGTGTCTCCTGGACATTTGAAAGATGGCAACTTTTCTGCTCTGTGAACTTTTCATAAGCTCTTTGACATATAGATGTTTGCAGAGCTATTTGTTTTTCCTGGTTATACTATTTCTTGTGTGGATCAACATGTTGACACGAGGAAAGCAACCGGATCATGTAATTGCATCCAGAACAGATACTCCTGTGAGCCCCCCTAGCTGGCATGAGTTTACAGCATCCAATTTACACTACCTAAAGGAGGACCACCTTACTTCAAAGGGAAATAGAGAATGTTTTACTTTAGATATAGTTCTCAAAACAAGACTTGGTGTATCAACAGAAATTAGAGATGGAGAGGGAATATTAAAAAGTTTCCTTTGCCTGTTCGCATTTGTTCTTTACCTTTAGTTCCTTTTTTTCATTGCAGACTTAAGTAACACAATGGGAAATGATCCTGATCTCCTATGAAACTATAAATGCGCTGCAAGCCCTCGAACAAAAAGGAAAGAAAAGAGTATCAGAGGAAAGGGTTTTAAGTTAAGGAATCGATTTTGCTGTGGTGGAAAAAAATAGTTTTGTGTTCAGGAAGCTTCTGTTCTTGTCCATAATGCTGTCAGTGGTCCTTCATGCTCTTGCTAATATCCCAGTGAAGAATCACCGGGTGGCAGCGAGCACCATTAACCTAATGACTTGGAGTGCTTTGCCCTGGGCCACAATTCCCATTCTTACGTTCTCAGGACATAATTTGGTTTAGCCATGACTGAATTTCTTTAGAGGCTTGAGCCCAGGGGCCTCCACAATAATTCCCATGTCCACAGCACCATGTTGCTGGTAAAAAAAGCATCCAGGGATAGCCAACAGACGTGCTCTACTTTATTAATAAAACTTTAGACTGAGTGCCACTGACGGTTTTGTTCCACAACTGCTCCCTCCAGTAGGTATTTCTACACTTAATAATTAGATCTGTCATTGAACTATAAAATAAATAAATAGCTAATAACAGTTTTACCATCTCATTTTTGTGTTGGGGGTACAGCAAAAGAACAAAACTTCACAGTTGTAAACATTTACATTTTGAAGTAACTCATAGAAGAGTTTCTTACGTGCCACTAACATGCTGGCAGTAACAATATCTGTGCTTTTATTTTGTATTATACTGTTTACGTTCAACTTGTCACTTTATCAGTGCCTTGGCCTGAGAGTAAATGATTCCAAATCCGCATTCCCTTAGACGATGCACAGAACTTTTGAGAACGGCTTTCACATTCTGACAAACTTGCAATTTTATTTAAACAAATTCTTCTCCTCCAGTTCCCTACAGAGCAGCTTTTGTGCCCTTTTGTTTTTCGTAGTGGACATAGTGCAGATCTCCAGTTACGTCCCAGTGGACCACCCACCACAAGCGGGTTTTGTCCCGCTCGCTCGCACAGCAGCACCGCCAGTCTCATGCCTCCTGGAGACTGGAGAGAGGGCTTTTTCTCAGCCCCAGTCTCCGCTGGCCCTGCGTCTGTGCTTTTCCGGACATGGAACAAGCTAATCAATTACCCCAAACCACTTAGGAGTAAATACATTGTCTAACAGAATAATTGTTAGGTGGTAAAAGAAAACATCATAATGTTCTTTTGGATAGGAAGTTGACAGCTTCCAGACAAATGTAGAGCTCTGTCAGGATGTGAAATTGTAGTAATGAAACAAGCAACGTACCTTTGACAAGAAGCAACTAAATACAATAGGGCAGATGATTCCAAGTACTCTCATGAATCTCCGAGTATTTACAGTCAATCCCTTAAAGTTAGCACTTCTTTTGTAATCTTCTGAAATAGATCATTTGGTTAGTAAAGCTTCTTGTGAGTAATGCAGCATTTGAAAGCACTATTTATATATGGCTTGATGTAACATATCTCAAGGTAAATTGTGGATTGAAAATAAATACATTGTTTTGGGTAAATGATGTAGGTTCTGACTCTTTGCTTTAAATTCTTTTCCCAGGTAAGTCTGGTTTACATGAGTATGATTTCTGGAATGATGTCCTACTCTGTATTCCAATTTCTTCTTGGTACTTTTCCTGCAAAAATAAGGATAATTCCTTAAATTTCAGTAAGTCAGATGCTATTTCAATTGGTATGTAAAAGTACTTTGAAAATATATCCCCATTGTTATAGTTACCACTTACCATAAATTTGTAGCTCAAATTTTTGAAAAATGAACAGCCCCTAAAATGTTATGGGTTAATGGAATAGCAGAATAAAAAGTAAAAGAATCAAATTGTTTCAGCTTATAAGTTTGCCTTCACTAACATTAGACCGAATTGTTCTTTTTTTCATCAATAGAAATATACGTAACCCTGGGTTTGTATTTCAGCACAAAAATATGGAAAGAATTTTGGTTTTATGTATGAAAAATATTTTAGCTCTTTCAAATATATATTATTTAGGATGCGATAAAAATATTAGTAGCTTCTTAAAACAATGGGTAACAAAGAACCATAGTTAAAGATAAACATAAAAATGTGTTAGCTGACTTCAACCATTCCTGCTTTCCATTATGACTCAAGAAGCAATTTTATTCCTTAGTAATTGGATCATTTTGAATCATACACCCACAATTAGGATGAAAAATATGAGATTATTAAATTCATGCTCTTTTTATGGATCAGAATTAAGTATTACTATTATGCATAATAGAGACAAACTGATACCCTAATACGCTTCCTCCTACTCCCATGATTCTACAATCTGCTCACCTCCAACACCACGTGCACACACAGACACACACACACACCCCCCCACACACTCCAGGATCAGGATTGTTTGATCAGTTTTTGATCAGAACTGATGAGTTTTTTATCTTGCAGTGTTTGAAGGCATTTATTGTGGGACAGTTTTTTAAAAAGCTGGTGTTTTGTAGTTTGGAAAGAACTGATGGTAACAGTATGCCTTCACACATACACGCAAGTCCAGTTCCACTATTGAGTTCCATGATTTTATCACCACTTAGGGAACCATCAAAATAAGTTCTTACCCATTCTTTATGTAAAATTGAAATATAAAAAATATATGGAAATGTACATGAATCATAACTGTATAGACAGATGGAATATAAAGCCAGCAGCCAGATAAAGAAATAGAATGAACCCAAAGTTTTCCTTACGCTCAGTATTTTCCATAAGGGTAGTCATTATCCTGAGTTCTAACACCATAAATTCGCTTTTGCCTGTTTTGTGAACTTTATATAAACGGAAAATTTCCTAATGTGCACTTTTTGTTTAAAGCATCTTTTGCTCAATCTGTTGTTTGGGGGATCCATCCATGTTGTTGCATATAGCAATCGTCAACTCTTTCTCGATGCTCTGATAGTATTCCATTCCATAATAATATAACAATTTATCTGTTCTACTTTGGGGCAGTTTTCATCTTGAGCTAATCAAAATCCTGCTGCCGTGAGATTTTATACAGACATCTCTGGTTGATTATGTATCAGATGAATATCTAGGAGTGGAATTGCTGAATCCTACAGTGCTCCGTATAGTCACTTTTAGTAGATGCTGCAAGTGTTCCGCAGAACGGCTGTGCCGATATCCACTCCCGTCTTCAGCCCCTGAGCGTTCCGGAAGTCCTCACCAGCACCGATGATCTGACTGCTCGTTTTAGCCAGTGTGACATATGCGCAGTGGTATTACGTTGTGTTTTGAAGTGTTTCCTTCAAAGCTAGTAAACTGATGATTTAAACAATATTTTTTGGCAGTTTTTTAAATCGTTTTTATGGTAAAGTGCCCCTTCAAGTATTTTGCCATCTTTCTGTTGGACTGTGGGGTCTCTTTCCTGTTGACCTGTAGGAGTTTGTTATAGAGTCAGAGTATGAGTCCTTTACTGGGGATAAACACTTCAAATATAGTCTCCCTCTCTTGGGCTTGCATTTCCCCTCTCTTAATAGTGGCTTATGAGAACAAATAATTCTTAACTTTGAAGTACTCCAGTGGCTCATATTTTCCCTTCAGAGTTAGGAGTTCCCATGTCTTGTTTGAGAAATCTTCGCTAAATCAAATATCACGAAGACAGTCTTTTATCTTTTCTACTAGAACTTGTATTGCTTTACCTATCACATTAAGACCTAGAATCTACAGTGTATATTTGTGAGATAAGGATTAAGATGCATCATTTTTCCATATGCTCTCTAATGACTCAGCATTATTAATTAAGAGGACTGTTCTTTCACTACCACACTGACGTTTTGCTGCCTTTATCGTAAATCACATGACTGGTGTGGGTCTGTCTCTGGACCTTCTATTCTGTTTCATTGTCTATTTGTCTTTCCATCAATGCAGCATTTTTATTACTGTAACATTTTAACATGGACTCATGTTAGGTCCTGGCAGTCCTCTGGCTTTCTCCTTCTTATTCAAGACTGTCTTAGGTATTCTTGATGCTTTTATTGCTTCATAAATTTTAGAACAAACATTTTAACTTGTACCGCACACACAAACACCTAAAGCCCCGCAATGTTATATTCTTCCACCCGTAGGTCTTCTTTAATTTTCTCAATAATGTTTTGAAGTGTTCTGTGTAAAGGTCGATCATTTATTTATTATTTTAGCATAACTATTTGATGATTTTTCATGTCATGGTAAATGACATTTTAAAATTTTCATTTTTAAATTTATTTATACCTGTATATAGAAATATTATTCTCTACTTTGACCTTTTATCGTCTGATCTTCTTTTAATCCCCTTATTAGTTTTACTAGTTCATTTGTGGATTATATTTGTACAATCATGTCATCTTTATTTCTTCTTTTCTAATTGGCTTCCTTTCGATTTTCTTTGTTTCCTACAGTAGGTAGGACCTCCGTGAAAATGCGAATGGAAGTAATAATAGTAGGTGTCTCTGTCATGTTTCTGAGCTGACAGAAAATATTTCAGTATTGCGTTATTAAACATTATGCTCCATACAGTTTTGTTGTCAATACATTTGTCAGTTGAATTTTTTTTCTATCCCTACTTGTCAAGCTTGTTATTGTCAAAGAGTGTTGAATTTAATCAATTTTTTGCATCTGTTGTAATGACCATATACATTTTCTTCTTTTTCCTATTAATGTGATAAATTGCCATGGGTTTTCAAATGTTAAGATAAACTTGTCTTCCTAGAAAAAAGAAAAAGGCCTAAATTGGTCATGGTGTATTGCCATTTTTGTGTATCTTTGCATTTGACTTTCTAACACTTTAAGATTTTTGTATCTATGATAATGAGAGATTTTTCTTCATTATGATCTCCTTTTTGGTTTTCATATTGAGGTTATGCTGACCTCATAAAATGCTTTGAAAATTTTCACTTTTGAGTATTTTGAGAATTAACTGTTGAAGTGATCTGGGCTTAGGTTTTGCTTTGTGGAAAGGTCTTTAACTATAGATTCAGTTGTTTTCATTGATGTAGAATAATTCAGATTCTCCATTTTTTCTTATTATGTAACTTTTGGAAACTTGCTTCTTATCTAGGAGTTTTTCAGTGTGTTCTGAATTTGCAAATATACTGATATTAAAGTTTCTCACGAGGCCCTCGGTTTAAAATATTTTCTTGTTTTGTGGTTGCTCATACCTTGATACATAGGTTACTTGAAGTATTTTGCTTCGTTTCCAAACTGCTGGACATTTCCTAAAAATTGTTCTGTTATTGATTTCTAGCTTCCCTTCACTGTGGTCAAAAAAATATATGAATGGTTTTGGTCATTAGAAAGGCCATGAAGTGTACATTACCACACTGTATGTGATCAGTCTTGGTGAGATCCATGTGGTCTTGAAATGTAAGCTTTGTTTTCTGTTGGGTACAGTGTTCCAGATGTGTTACTTGGATCAAGTTTGTTAATCATGATCTTCTATATGCTTACTAATATGTGTCTGTTTCTACAGTCAGCCTTTGGCAGGAATTATCCCGTTAGATTCACAAATAATCCTGTGAGATCAGTATTTAAAGATGAGAAGTCTTACGTACAGAGTTTCATTCAATTGAACAAAAGTACTGAAGCCAATGAATGGCAAAGCTGAGTCTCAGACATAAGTTTCTTTGTCTGCAAATTTTCCCTTCTCTTTCTTCCACACAACACTGCCTCCCTCCATTGCTAAGTAGATGTATTTTAGGGTGTCTGTGCAGGCCATGATACATTCTGTTTTTCTGAGAAATGCCTCTCTTTTATAGGGACTGACGTATGGCAGCTGTGTTCTTAATGTACTCCTGACCTGTGGGTGATTGGAAAAGAGATGAGCAATACTTGACCAATGTTAGGCCCCCAGAATCTATCTCTTGGGGTGTTTTATTTCAGATAAGTTCACACTAATAGTTGGAAACTATGTCAAATGAAGGACAGAATGATAGCATAAAGGTCAATACATTTTTGCTACCCAGGTTTGCCCTACTTTCCATACTTCTTACTGTCTGTTTGCATTTCCATTAGCTAGTTTATAGTGATTTATTTTACTAGCAGCTGGATGCTCTAATCTTTGCTACAACTCTGCCTTCCAGGCATTTGCCAGTTTTCACTTGTGTGCTGTGTTCATATCCGGAATATATAAATAACTTCTATAAGTCAATAACAAAAAGAGACACCAATGGAAATACGGGCAAAAGATTTGATCAGGTGGTGATAAGATGGTCGTATTCAATTTCCAAAAATCTATCAAGCTGGATCCTGTGATTTCTGTACTTTTTTCTGTGTATTATACTTAAATACAAAAATATTCTTTAAAACTTCGTTAGTACCGGATTCACACTGCTATACACCTGAAACTAACACGTTGTAAATCAACTATACTCCAATAAAATTTTTTTAAAACCCAACTTTGTAAGTACCTTCTAATGGACTTAAAATTTATAGAATCATCTAAAATCATGTAACCTGTCCCCTTAAAAAATTGTCATCAGAAACATAAAACATAATTCAGTGAAACTTGGAGCTTCCTATATTACCTGCTGGTAAAAATTAATTTGGGAGAGTTATAGGGACTTATACTCTGTGTTTTATTATAATTGCACAGTTCAGTTCTATGGTAGATAAACTCAAAAGTGACCCTCATTGTCTGGTAATTTTTTTTTAGTAATTTCTTTCCTTTGAGTGAGGGCAGGACTTGTGATTCACTTCTACCAAGAGAATATGCCAAAGGCAATGGGATGCAACTTCTATTATTATATTTCTTATTTCTTAGACTCCATCTTGCTAGTAGACATGCTCTGAGATTTTCTCCCTTTCTGACTTTGAAGAAAAAAGTGACCACGTTTTCAGGCCCACATGTCAGAAAGCTGCAGGTGGCCTCTGGCCAAAAGCTAGGCCCTCAGTCTTAAAATTGCAAGGAAATGAATTCTTTGTGAACACTGGACTAAGCTAGTAAGTGGACCCTTCCCCAGTCAAGCCTCCAGGTGAAAACAATCCTAGCCAACACTTCGATTGGAGCCTTTAGAGAACCCAGTTAAGCTATGCTTGGACTTGTAACCCACAGGATATGTGAGACAATAAACGTGTTTTGTTTTAAGCTCCTGCATTTGTGATAATCTGTTAGGAAACAAGGGGTGACTAAGACCCAACTTCAACTTTGCATTTATCGGCTCATTAGTTGTGAGAACTTCAGTGCTTTTTCTTCTCGATTTCTCAATTTTGAGTTAAAAAAGATGATATAATATTTTAAAAATAATTTTTGTTTTCTGCTTAAAGTCTTACTTCCCCCAAAAGTTCATAATAATGATATAATAGTTATTGCTTATGCAATGAAATAACTACTGATGAATTATATAATACATATTTGCCATGAACATAGAAACCAGTTAAAAATCTGAAACCCTAGTACAAAAATTTCTTCATATCCTTGCTTGCCTAAGCAAGGGCTGTTCATCTTCCTCTGCCATGCCTATGTTTGAGCCAAGAGCCACGTCCTGGCTTTAGTATTTTCAAATTGCTACATCATGGGTAAATATGAAATGTTGCAGTTAATGTCCTGTATCATGGAAGAAAATTAACTTATGAGTAAGTCATTTTTTAAAAGTTTTGCTTTTTTTGCTGCTGAAAATAGTTTAAAATTCCAAATAAAATTAATATATATTTATGTTAGTTATGAGCCCACGTCTGAAATGGAGTTCCTTTAGGTTATGGAGACCTGAACTTAGTCGTATTTCAGATCTGGCCTTAGATGAACCAAAGCATCTAAACAGCAGTTCTTGGAAATCAAATTTTTCTCCTCTTTAACCATATTTACCTTTATTGAATGCAAGCCCCAAGGACATTAGGTAGAGTTCTGGAGGGGAGTATTGACTCATTCCAGACTTTCCTGTGGGTCTTTCCATTGGCTGATCTATATGTACCCCAGGTGCACAGTTGAGTTAATTACACCCAACCATTCGTGGCTACCCATCACCATTTGACCATGCAAAGCCCTTTCTTGCTTGTGTGAATCATTTTTACCTCTTATTTTCATTCTGCTGTTCTGCTTTCCTTCCCACATGCAACCATTCCGTTGTGTTTGATGTGTATGAAATCACACTCAGTATGTTTCTTCCTTTTTACACTCAACACCACCACAAGCAATAGTACTGTGGTGAGTTTGCACACTTATTTCCTTTATGAACCTGTTTGAGAATCTCACTGGTATATATTCTCAGCTACACTATGCTTGAATTTAATTTCTTGTGTGTCACTGAACACTATGCAGAGTGATGATCAGTCCACCCTCACACCAGCGATGCACGAGGGTATGAGGGCCTCGTTACCCTCACATTCCTTCTAACATTTGGCATTATCCACTTTCCAGTTGTTCTCATCCTAAGAGCTTTAAAGGGATCTCACTGTTTTTGTTTTTGTTTTTTGTTTTTTGCGGTACGCGGGCCTCTGACTGTCGTGGCCTCTCCCGTTGCGGAGCACAGGCCCCGGACGCGCAGCCTCGGCGGCCATGGCTCACGGGCCCAGCCTCTCCGCGGCCTGTGGGATCCTCCCGGACCGGGGCACGAACCCGTGTCCCCTGCATCGGCAGGCGGACAATCAAACACTGCGCCACCAGGGAAGCACGGGATCTCACTGTTTTAATACGCATATATCTAATGGCAAATGGATTTGTGTGTATCTTCATATGCTTATTTGCTTTTTAGGTTTCTTTTCCCTGTTTACATATATTGCGCCCATTTGCCCATTAAGCTTCTCTTTCTTTTTCTGTTGTTTTACAAGAATCTCTTATCTAATCTAAATATTTGTTCTTTGTTGATTTTAAATATTGCCAATACCTTTCTCAAATCTGTCATTTTTTTCCTGTTGCCTTTGTACATGGTGTGCTTTGTTGAGCTGAAATCCTTTAATCAAATTCATTAATTTGCAATAAAAACATAAAAATTATAAAATCTGTGCAAATAATATGTTCCTAAAGAAGAAATTAAGAAAGACCACAGAGAAATCCACTTACAATAGCATGTTTTACACACTGCTTTCTGGTTTTGATTAATCCAAAGAAAACAAATAAGTAAGGATATAAACAACTTAGTGTGACCAATAAGGTATTTATGAGTGTACCAAACTTTACGTCCCAATAACTTATTTATTTTTATTGAAGTGTAGTTGATGTACAATGTTACGTAAGTTACCGGTGTACAATATACTGATTCACAATTTTTACAGGTTATGCTCCATTTATAGTTATTATAAAATATCGACTATATTCTCTGTGTTGTACAATATGTCCTTGTAGCTTACTGTATACATCCCAGTAATTTATAACATGCCTGCTTTTCAATTGCACATGGAACATTCACAGTTGACTATGTATTATGTCACAAAGAAAATCTCAGTACATTTCGTAAAGTATAAATGATTCAAATATAATTATCTGTTCAAAGTAACTAAATAAAAAATTAATAATAAAATAAAAATAAAAAGTCTTTAACTTAGACTTTTTTTTTAAAAAAAGGTATCAAGTAAATTTTGGGAGAAAGGGGTTAATTAAATCAATATTGCAGAATTCATAACACTAACCATAATGAAAACTGTATATCAGAACCTATGGGAAATAATTAAAGTAGTGATCAGAGAAAAATCTAAAGCTTCCAACATTTATATAACTGAAAATTCAATAATAAAAATAAAGTTTCATATAAAATGTTGAGGAAAGAAGATGGAGCAATTTGACCAACAAAATAAATATGTAGTGTTGGATTATAACCCAAAGAATAAAATAAATGTGCATGAGTAAATATTGGTATGCTAAGTGGACAAGTAAACAAATGGAGTATAGAAAGCAAAAAGTAGTAACTTGTCAGAGAAGAAACTTGCTGATACCAGCTTAACCAAGTGACCAAGGTTACCACCACCAGTGATAATATATAAGGAGATCAAGTTCTATGCCTAATATAATGCGATGAGAAGGGTATAGCACTGTATGGTATTCTTACCTCAGATCCTTAGTATCCGTTCAATCACAGGAAACATACATCAGACAAGCCGAAAATGAGGGAAATTTTACAAAGTATCTGACCAGTCCTCTTCAAAAGTGTCAAAGGTCATGAGACACAAGAAAATACTCAGAACAATCACAGATTGGAGGAGACTGAGGAAACATGGCAACTAAATAAATGAATGGGCTATGGTATCTTGGATTGAATTCTGGGAAAAAAAAAAGGAATTTGGTGCAAACCTGGGATACCTCATGTACATTTCTCTGTTTTGATCATTGTATCATGGTTATGTAAAGTGCTAACATTAGGGGGAGCTGGGCGAAGAGCACATAGAAGCTCTGAACTCTTTTTGCAACTCTTCCAAAAGTCTAAAATTATTTCAAATTAAAAGATTTTTTTTTTAATTGAGGAAAAACTTTAGTGTAAAATATGAGTAAAATAATATAGGCGGGGGGCTTTTGAAGAGGAGTGGTAAACATTGTGGTAGGGATCCACTTCTCTTACAAACCTTTTCAAAGAAGTTTTTGATTTGTCCAGTCTCTGCTGTATTGTTATTGTTGTTCTTTTGTTTCACGGATTTATTTTCCTCTTTATTATCCCCTTTTCTCAGGTTTATTATTTACCTTTAATATTATTGCCATTAAAGGTAAATAATACCATTAATAATATTATTACTACATTTATCATGCCTTTATTATTACTACCTCTTCTCATGTTTTGGGGAGAGTTTGCGTTTTTTCTAACTTCTTTAAGACTTAGTTGTTTCCTGAGAAATCTTGTATAGATTATTCAAGAGGAACCTTGTAACAGCAATAATTCTACTGCAGAGTTCAAAATAGTCCCCATTTTTGCTTCCCCAAGTGAAGTGCTAGTTTTCTTATGCAACCTGAGTTCTTGGCTGCCTTTTCAAATGATTGGATGGTATCTTTATTCTGCTCGCTATATCAACTTATGTGGTATAATACCATCATGGAAGGATCCATTTCTGTCTGTTTTGCAGTAATCTTAAAAAGGAAGGGACATCTAACTTTCCCTTGTGTCTTCCTCCGTACCAAACTCCATATGAGATTGTTTTCTGTCTTTTTCTCAGATACAAGTCTTTATTTTTTATTCTTAGACAGTTCTGCCCATCTTGAAGCAGTATTTAGTGTAGATACTGAAAAGCAGGACATGGGTCCTTCCCAGGTGTTTTAATATGGAGGTCCCTCTGATATGCCTTTGACATTGATGAACTGCTAGAACGCTATGAAGGAGGAGTAAAGAGTTTAGAAACTACCCCTTGGCAGGCGCTACTTCATCTTCTGCCATGAAGAAAGTACTGAAAGATTGAAAAAAACTTACTTTTCCCACTCAGCTTCCCCTGAGATCTTTCCCCAACGCCATTACGTATGTAATAAATTTTAAACAGAAATTAACTTTTAAATAGAAATTTCAATAGTGAAATTTTTACAAAGTGAAACAAACAAGGTTTGAGGCATTAATCACTAAGAAGAATGAATATGAGACACACAGAGAAAATACATATTTCTCTAGAACATTGACCACTAGCTAGAATTGAATTTCCAAGAGCTCTGTTTTGAAATCAAGTGAACCTGAATTGTTCTTCTTTAACAGCAAAGTGAGAGGATTGAAAGAACAAAAGGACGGCAGGAAGGAAGGAAGAAGGAAAGAGACCTCTGTGTGAAAATGCATCATGTTAATACAATCCCAGCAGAATCCTAATAGTTTTATAACTACAGCAATAGCTGCTGATAAAATATTTTAGCAGAATCTGAACATTTCTTTTTTTTTTAATTGAAGTACAGTTGATTTACAATGTGTGTTAGTTTCTGGTGTACAGCAAAGTGATTTAGTTATATATATATACTTTTTTCTTTTTCATAATCTTTTCTATTATAGTTTATTAGAAGATATTGAATATAGTTCCATGTGCTATACATTAGGACCTTGTTTATCTATTTTATATATAGTAGTTTGTGTCTGCTAATCCCAAATTCCCAATCCATCCCTCCTCCACGCCCCTCCCCCTTGGCAACCACAAGTCTGTTCTCTATGTCTGTGAGTCTGTTTCTGTTTCATGGATAAGTTCATTTATGTCATATTTTAGATTCCACGTGTGAGTGATGTCATAATATATTTGTCTTTCTCTTTCTGATTACTTCACTTAGTATGGTAATTTCTAGGTCCATCCATGTTCCTGCAAATAGCATGATTTCATTATTTTTATGGCTGAGTTGTATTCCATTGTGTGTGTGTGTTTGTGTGTGTGTGTGTGTGTGTGTGTGTGTGTGTGTGTGTATACACACCACATCTTCTTTATCCATTCACCTGTCAATAGACATTTGGGTTGCTTCCATGTCTTGGCTATTGTAAATAGTGCTGCTATGAGCATTGGGGTGCATGAATCTTTTCAAATTATAGTTTTCTCCAGATATATGCCCAGGAGTAGGATTGCAGGATCATGTGGTATCTCTATTTTTAGTTTTGTAAGGAAACTTCATACTGTTTTCCATAGTGGCTGTACCAGTTTATATTCCTACCAACAGTGTAGGAGGGTTCCCTTTTCTTCACACCCTCTCTAGCATTTATTATTATTTGTAGACTTTTTAATGATGGTCATTCTGACTACTGTGAGGTGATACCTCATTGTAGTTTTGATTTGCATTTCTCTAACAATTAGCGATACTGAGCATCTTTTCCTATGCCTGTTGGCCATCTGTATGTCTTCTTTGGAGAAATGACTGTTTAGGTCTTCAGCCCCTTTCTGATTGGGTTGTTTGTTTTTTGTTATTGAGTTGTATGAGCTATTTGTATATTTTGGAAATTAAGCCCTTGTCGGTTGCATCATTTGCAAATATTTTCTCCCAGTCCACAGGTTGCCTTTTCATTTAGTTGATGGTTTCCTTTGCTGTACAAAAACTTACAAGTTTGATTAGGTCCCATTTATTTTTGCTTTTATTTCTATTGCCTTGGGAGACAGGCCTGAAAATCACTGGTGCGATTTATGTCAGAGAATTTTTTGCCTGTGTTTTCTTCTAGGAGTTTTATGGTATCATGTCTTATATTTAAGTCTTTAAGCCATTTTGAGTTTATTTTTGTGTTTGGTGTGAGGGTGTGTTCTACCTTCATTAATTTACATGCAGCTGTCCAGCTTTGCTAACACCACTTGCTGAAGAAACTGTCTTTTCTCCGTTGTATATTCTTGCCTCCTTTGTTGAAGATTAATTGACTGTAGGTATGTGGGTTTATTTCTGGGCTCTGAACATTTCATATACATCCACTTCTTCCCCTACAAACCACCCCAAAATTTCTCAATATATTAAAATTAATAATTCTTAAGGGATCCAAATAAATAGCACCTCAACTTTAAATGTACGTTGAACTATTTAATGCAAAAGTCCATCTTTTAAAAGGAAAGTGTCCAAAGGCTAGCCCCCAAACCAAGGCGCCTTCCTCAATATCTTCAATAGTTCTTGCCATCCTGCATCTTGGAAGTAGCACCTATTTTTTTTTTTAAGTGAGAAAACTGCAACATAACTTGAGATCTGTTCTCTTTCTCTTTTTATTTCTTCTATTCCCATTCCAGTATATGATCCCACTGTAACATTCATATTTTACCATTTGCCAACATTTACAAATGAATGTGGAAGGGAATCTGAGATGATTTAAGATGATGAGAACTGCCTCTAAATTATGGATTCAAGAATAAGGTTCTTTGAACAGGTAGAAATAAGAACTTCAGTCTTTCATATAGCAAAGTAAAGGAAGCTTTTATATAACTACATATAAATAGGATAAATCTCTATGGATTTATTAATTCATTCAACAAATATGTGTAAAACTTTATTATATACCAGGTGCTAGGGCATAATTGCACTCTTAATAAGCAGTGAGTCTAGAAGTAAACACTCAGCTATAGATTTTTTTCAGGCTTTCAAAGCAAAAATGAGCAAGGTTCAGTGGCTCAGGGAAAGACCAAGAATTATCTTATGAACAACCACATCATATTCTTACATGCTACTTTTATGTACAATAATGCTATATTTAAGCTACTTCAGGGAGGTGTATTAATCACACTCAGAATTTATCACATGACAATGCTATGCCAGATATCAGGGTAAATGCTTCCATTTACAGTATTTTACTTATCCAGACTACAACCAGTGAAATTGGTAGTATTACCCCTGCTTATGGGCTGGTGTGATTGAAATTCAGGGAGTGACATCAGCTTGCTGAAGTTCACCTAGGTAATAAAGGATAAAACTAAAATTCAAACCTAGACCTCTAGATCCAAATTATTGGACTTACCTAATTCTGCCCTTTTGTTGCTGCTGCAGCTAATGGATCAATTTATTTTTCAGGCCAATTCCAGTCAATTAAAATAAACCAAAAAATGAACCATCAAACAAAAATCCAAGGCATCACTGAAAGGGGCTAACCAGTGCCAAGTGAGTGAGGCAAAGCTTTGCTTCCCTCTACAGCTGTCTGATTATTTTACCCCTGCTTAAACATCATCTTGGGAGGATATATCAGCAGAGCTTCACTCTGTTTCAGTTTACTCATTTGCTAAGTGAAAATAAATTCTCAACTGCTCTGTTGGTAAAAGCTGTGGTCTTTGTTTTTGTGACTTTATATTCACTCTTTGGAACCAAGATTAATCAACAGGAAGTTTCCCGGAAAGAAGAGTTACCTGGGAACCCAAAAATACACCTGAACACGTTGAAGGAAGTGGCAAAGGAGAGCATCATGTTCAACGTTTTATAGGAGGAAAATAAAAGATATATTATTTACGAAATTTTAAAAAGTACAAATTTTAAAAACTAGCCAAGGAATCTGACTAATAGTCAAAAATAATAGTGCTTAATAGAGAGCAGTCTGTTAATATGACATGGAAAGTTTCCTGGGCTGGGAGGAAGGAATTCAGAGCTAGCACAATAATAATGAACACATCATTCAACCTCTCTTTGCCTCATATTCTTTTCTTTCAATTTTTATTGAAATATAGTTCATTTACAATGTTAGTTTCAGGTGCACAGCAAAGTGATTCAGTTATACACATATATACAAATATATACATTCTTTTTTGTGTGTTTGTTTGTTTTTTGCGGTACGCGGGCCTCTCACTGTCGCGGCCTCTCCCGCTGCGGAGCACAGGCCCC
>NC_041231.1:102195441-102203089 GCF_002837175.3 Physeter macrocephalus
GGGCTCGAACCCGTGTCCCCTGCATCGGCAGGCGGACTCTCAACCACTGCGCCACCAGGGAAGCCCCATTCTTTTTTTATATTCTCCTCCATTATCAGTTACTACAGATACTGAGTATAGTTCCCTGTACTATACAGTAGGTCCTTGTTGGTTATCTATTTTATAAATAGTAATTTTAATCCCAAACTCCTAATGCATCCTCCCCACTTTTGGTAAGCATAAGTTTGTTTTCTATGTCTGTGAGTCTATTTCTGTTTTGTAAATAAGTTCATTTGTATCTTTTTTTTAGATTTCACATATAAGCAAAATCATATGATATTTGTCGTTCTCTGGCTTAGTTCACTTAGTATGATAATCTCTAGGTCCATCTATGTTGCTTCAAATGACATTCTTTCATTCTTTTTATGGCTGAGTAGTATTCCATTGTATATATGTACCACATCTTCTTTTTCCATTGCTCTGTCTATGGATGCTTCCATGTCTTGGCTATTGTAAATAGTGCTGCTATGAACACTGGGGTGCATGTATCTTTTCGAATTATGTTTTTCTCCGAATATATGCCCAGGAGTGGGATTGCAGGATCATATGGTAGCTCTATTTTTACTTTTTTTAAGGAAACTTTATATTGTTCTCCATAGTGGCTGTACCGATTTACGTTCCCACCAACAGTGCAAGAGGGTTCCCTTTTCTCCACACCCTCTCCAGCATTTATTAATTGTAGACTTTTTGATGTTGGCCATTCTGACTGGTGTGAGGTGATACCTCACTGTAATTTTGACTTGCATTTCTTTAATAATTAGTGATGTTGAGCATCTTTCCATGTGCTTTTTGGCCATGTGTGTGTCTTTGGAGAAATGTCTTTTTAGATATTCTGCTCATTTTTTGATTGGGTTGTTTGTTTTCTTGATTTTTTATGGGAACAAAATGATTGGTGTGGGGGGATGAGATCATCTCTCATTTCATTCAGTGCCAATATTCTCTCTGAAAGTATCAAGAAGAAAACCCCCCCACAAAAAAAATAAAAATAAAAAACCAGCCCTTCAGTACAATTAAGCTACTATAATTTGGAAAACTCAAAGTGATCACTGAAAGCTGTGTTACGCAGGATGTTCCATAAAAACCACATTGGACGCTGAAACAAACAAGCAAAAGAATGTGCAAATGGCCAAAACAGAAAGGTGAGAACAAATGACATAATTGTGTAAAAGTGCTTTTAAAAAAGATAAGGCAGTTATGCATAAAGCAAGAAATTTTTTGAATTGTTCTGTGTTAGCTTAAATTGGAAAAGGAGGGAACTTTGCTTCTTGATAGAAAAGAAAACCGTTTCAAGGTTCAAGAAATGATCAGACCCAACAATTGTCTAGAGTAACTGGAGAGCAATAGAAAGATTGGAAGAGATATTTGAACAGATAGAACCATGATGAAAGAGTTTACAGATAAAATATAAACATTTATAGCAGTCTGCTACGCAGGGCATTTAGCCAATTGTTTGGGGTTTAAAAAAGCAAAGAAACGTGGAGTTACATACATAGCAAAATATGACTGGGGTTGAAATCTACCTTTCAGAGGGATGAACAAGAAATACAAAGCATGGCCTCTAATCACATACTTTTCAGTTTACTAACGAGTTTTGTGGAAGAGATGATGAGAAACTAAGTAATAAATTAACAACTATTTAGAATAATAGGTATGCTTAAAATATTAGGGAACCTCTGATGAAGCTTTGTTAGGTGAAAAGGAGAAAACCAGGAAGTTATTTTTCAGACAAAGGTTCCCTTGTATCATCTTTGTTTCCATAGTGTCTATAACTGTGAATAAAGAAAACATACAATAATTTTTAATTTTGGATATATATTTATATTGTATATTTGAAACAAATTAATATTGAATTAAATTTAATAAGGAGAGGTACAGCAGATAGTAGTTAATATATATGCCTTTGAGTCAGGTTGACCTAGGTTCAAATTCTAATCCAGATATTTACCAGCTAAATGACCTTGTACAAGGAACAATCTCTCTGAGCCTCAGTTTCCTCTTCTATAAAATGATGGAGATCATTGTTATTCGTACCTAAGGAAGCTTTGATGAAAACAGTGATCATCTTTACCAACAAGATAAAGAAAAATATTAGTCTTGTACCCAGGGGACTACACAATTTCTGATCATTTTCTAAGTCAATAGTTCCTTTGTCAATAATTTTTTGGGAATTTTTTTTTTTTAACTTTTACTAACCCTGTACTTTTTCAGCCAATAAACAACAAAGCCTGAGAAATAGTTTACTTTTTTGGGAAAAAAAAAGTTGTACAAAATGTATGTACTGTTATATGTGGCGTATTTTATAGTTCTCATAACTCCTTAATTACCTTTTAGCTAGAGAATCACAGTGGAAAAAAGCTGAATTGACATTAGACATTCATGACCCGTTTTATAATTTAAATAATAATGGTAAGAGCAACACAACACTATTCATTGGCAATTGGTAACAGCGAAACTTCTTAAGTATGTCTCTGGCTTCAGTACTTGGAATTGTTAGACCGTTTTCTGCATGACCATTTTATAAACAAAACAAATATTTTTCCTCCATATTTAAAGCAATTTTTTTCCCGGGGTGTGTGATTCCACTGGTAGAATGAACTCAATGGTGATACTGAATGCGTTGGTTTTCCTTCAGTATATGATGGCAGCACTTAAGCACAGAGACTTATTTATAAGTACACAAACAAGGATTTTGTGTTACAGAAACATTTTCTAGATTTCCGCATCAGAGGCCCTTGATGAGACAGAATAAACATCGGTAAAGTAGTTGGACAGCCCGGGATGCAGCCTTGAATCAGCCCCTGCTGGCCATGACACCCTACGTTAGCCATGTAACCACTTTTGGCCTTAGACTCTTCTTTCCTGGCAAGGTCATGTGGACTCTGTGACCTCTAAGGGTTTCATCAGGCCTCATGTAATCTATGCTTCATGATAGGCCCCCACTGGCCAGAAAGAGTTAGTTTTTCTCTTTAAATCCTGCCTCTAGTATTTCAGTCACAAATGTCCGTGCCTTACCCAGTGTGATGGTTACACGAGTGTTTGTTTTATAATTATTCACTACAACCTACATTTATGTTTAATGTACTTTCTGTGTATATATGTTATAAATCAATCTTTACATGTTTATAAAGGCAAAGTGCAGGAATGTGACAATTAAAATACTCTTTTTTCCTATAGGGCGATGCAAAATACATATTTTTAAAATTGTTTGTTTTTTAATCTGGTGTCCCTTGGAAAGTCTTGTGATGTTCTTTATTGTTTTCCTAAACTATTCTCCCCAAACCTAATAACAAATGCATCATTGGTTTACTATAAACTATTTAGACACAGAGATTTGGAAATAAGTTCCTTCTTCTTGAAAGTCATCGTTATTACCAATATATGTTGTCTAAAGGGCAGAGTCTTACAGCTTGTCAGGCTCGTCTGCTCATTCATACTTGTTGTGATTGAAATGTGTTTATTCTTATGCCTTTCCCTGTGCATAGCAACACTCTTTCTCTTTGTGTTGGAAATCAGATAACCAAAAAGCCTTTTGTCATCCCCCTTAATGTAGGAGCAGTTTAGATTATTTTCTTCTGGGTGTCTTCTTTTTGGTTGTTCCTTTGTTCCATTTGGCTATGGTCACAGATCTATTTGGATGCATATAAGATTGAACCAAATCTTCCAAACACTCGAAAATCACCTAAATGCTCGTGGACTTTGACCCCTTTTGTCTTCACCACATGGTTTCCCAGCAAATGTAGGTGTAGCCTCAGTTACAGAGACTTTTGTCCTTATTGAGAAGACTGGAGGCCATTGGGGAAAAGTAGGGTCTAAGAAATTTTATGATTTGTGGAAAACAAGCAGAACTGGAAGGGATTATGTGAGATATCAAATAATGATATTTGAGGGGTTTTTTTACATTTTGCTAGCAAATTATATGACTGTGACTTAGAAGTGGGGGATTTCTCTGTTCTTTCTACCATTTCCCTTTCCCCTTCCACCTCCAAGCTCCTTTGCTTATATCTTTTTTTTTTTTTTCTCCACTAAACATTAAGCTCATTGATTACCAGGATGGCACAAAGTGACCTAATGATGGGTCAGTCTTAATGAGAAAAGCAAGCGGCTGCCTGTGATGTGGCCTGGCTTGGCCACCCCCCACTGCGTCCCGGCATGTCCGACTTAGTCCTTTTTAAGAGAGGAGAGCATGGAAAATCAACAGAGACCCGCCCGGTGCCTCTTCACAGAATGGACATGGGCATGGCTATTTAGCCTGTAAAAGAGGGTGCATTTGCACAAATGGGAGTGAACATAAGGAGTCCTTCAGAAAAGAATGGGACCTCGGCAAATTTATAGACTCCCCTGAAAGAAAGTGATTACAGATCATTATCCAATTGAGGCAGATTGATGGGCTGGGGTCAAAGTAATATTGCAGATCTCACCGAGGGGACAATGGCTGCTTGTCACAGTGAAAGAAAAAGAGAAGGGGGAACAGCCACACAGAGAGGCGAGGCTTAAGCTTTACCAACTGCTATGAAAGGGCCTGGATGTATATGTCGTTACTTTTCTTGAGCACCGTGTTTTATTTTATATTACAAAGGACATGCCATTGAGATCCAATTGGGCGTTCACACGTACCCCAATAAAGAACATACTAATGGCCTTAAATATAGACCGCAGTGCTCACTTTTTTTTTCTTCCAAAAGGCAATAAAGCAACATAGATGGCGAAGAGGATGGACCACATAAAAAAGATTAGTTCCTTCTCTCTCTCTCTCTTTCTCTCTTCAATGGAACTATTTCATAAAATATGAATATGCAAAAAGAAATAATAATAGAAGGTCTTAATGTTTATTAGTGAAACACCCTTTAGCTGGCAGCCAGGGGATGAACAGATCTGACTTTGAAACTCGGCAACATCTGGTCAAGCGAAACTTGGCAGCCCTGAAATGGAATAAAACAGGACTAAATGTGTTCCCACTGCTTCCTTTGTATTGATTCCTGCGTGTTTAAAAGTACTTTGCATTCACGCGTTTTACAAAATGCAATACAAAGGCAAAAGAATAGCAAGCACACTCCCGTGCATTTGCCTTTCATTTTGCAATAGGTTTTTGGTGTCTAGAGATTTAGAAGTATCAGGCAAACATTTATTCAGAGGAGATCCGATTTTTGTCTACTTTGTTGGGGTCCAGAGAGTATTAGCAAGTAAAAAAGAACAAATCTATATTCTGAACATATTTTACCAGGAAGAAGCATAGTCAGTTTTTTTCCACATATAGACTATTCTTAAACAATAAAATTATTTGATTTCTCGAAGATATAACCAGCTAGAATTTAAGGATAGATAGATTATAGAGACATAGATAAAATTGGGGGAAAAGAAAAGAAGGAAAGAAACACTCATTTTGGGAATGTGGAATTTTTTAGCTTTTTCCTTCATGATAAAATTATAGTTATGAATTCTATCACCTATATTATCTTTTCTTATTAAGGCAAGAAGGCTAAGATATAACAAATGGGAATATTATTATCCTTTTGTGTTTTATAAGTATATAAATAGCTTACCGCCTTCACCACTAGATATCACAGATGTATTTCAAATTCTTGTGAAAGATTGAGGACACTCACAAATGAAGATTTCCTCCTCAGCACTGCTCCTTTTTATTTTTTGTTTCCCCTGATCACAGGGTCTTCACTGTTTCCTAATGAGCTCTTAATGAGCTGTCAATTGCTTATGCAAATAGAGAAGGAAACAGACACTGAGGGGTTGCTAGATATTCCGTTAAAATCTGACACTGCCTAACCTCTCAAAGTTTTTAAAAATGTAAACTGTTCCAACTTAATAACTAGCCTCGACTGCCCTTTGCTTTTACTTCTCTACTTTCTTTAAGTATGCGATTTGAAAGACTCAGAGATATCATCACTTTACTTCTAGACTACTAGCTTTATGTTTGAAAATACTGAGTGCATAGTTAAGGTTTCATGTTGAATGTTCTGTACAGATCTTAGCTTGAAAGAAAAAACAGTGAAAATTGTTTGATCTTATTTGTGACGCGTTATGCTGAAAGACTAAGAGTATATATGCCAAATTGATAACAGCAGTTATCTCTGGGGGGAGGGAAATAGAAATGGAAGCAATGGAAGCTGTCAGCAGGGCTTTTTATTTTCAAATGTGTACATATTGCTTGGATAAATTAAAAGGAAATGAAAGATATAATTTAAAACGTTTCCTTGTCCCTGAAAATGATTTTCTGAAAATATCTGGGATTCATGAACCTTTACAAAGAAATTGAATGTTTAAGTTTATTTTTGTTGTATATTTTACTCCAGTTTTATTTCACAGTCACCAATGTGTAAATCTATGTTCTCTTCTTTCCTAAATGTGCTGCATTCATGCACATATGGAGACTCAAAGGGATTCTGAGTAACTCCTTAGGAACTAGAGATCCTCGGCGGAGATTGGAAGGGTCCGATGCAATGCTGATTACTGTACTGCAGATAGGACACTTCATAACTGAGGTTTTGAGGCCTCCATGTCTGATACAGAGCAAGTTAACTGAGGCCAGTGATTGAGCTGAGCATCCTGAGTTAGAGAATTTGGGGGGAGTGTTTGACAGCCATTGTGCTAATTAACTTGCTATTGCATTACACCTAGATAAGGATTGGGCTGGCTTCATAGGTGTCCCAAATTCCTTTCTGCAATACTGGCTCTGGGCCTGAATGTATTGGCAGTTGGGAATTATAGACCCAGAATGTGGCATCCTTTCCAGAACGTCCAGGCAACTAGAGCTGTCAGGAGGCACTGATTTCATTAAGTATCTGAGGGGAGAAAGGTTCAGAGGAGATGGATAAAGGGCTAGGAGAGGTGGCAAGTGGGAGTTCACAAGTGTACACGGATCCACTTTTCCATTTACCTGGGATGGATCCAGCCTTGGAACCAGGGACACATAATGTGCTTGATGCCCCTTCAGGAAAAAAAGTGTACCTGACAATACGGAACTGTCAAGCATGTTCATTATGATTGTAACTCACATGGACCTGATTGCTCTTTTCCCTATATTATGAAGTGGTAACTTAGAAAATAACTGAGCCAGTGTTGATGCCTGAAACCTGTTAGGGTTCTACGCCGTATCCAGTAGGAGGTAAGCACACTTCAGGTATCTTGGCACAAAAAGACTGGCACATTTCTTTATAGCCTTGTATCATCTTGGCAAGAGTCCCTTCTTTCTGTAGGGGCCTTTTATGCGCTGTGCGGTTCTGTAGTAAATGCAGAAATTATGAGACTTCCTGTGAAAGACAGGCTAAATTCAGACTTGAGTACACAAGGTTTTCCTACATCTCTCTTCCTCAATAATGTCCTTTCCTTGACGAATTTGCATCTGTGGATCAAAGAAAATGAAGACAGAAAACCTCATTCTACTTTAGTCATGCAAAAGCTGTGTAAGTCCTTCATTCATGTCAGACAACGAACAAACAGGCCTATGCCTAGGGCTTTGAATTTTCCAAAATGCATATTGGTAAAGATTTTTTCTAAATCCCCCAAATGCAATGTAAACATGGCAAGAATGATTTTAAAAAGCAGTCATTCAAAACTCAACATTATGGGCTTCCCTGGTGGCGCAGTGATTGAGAGT
>NC_041231.1:102203376-102211954 GCF_002837175.3 Physeter macrocephalus
CGGAGCGGCTGGGCCCGTGAGCCGTGGCCGCTGCGCCTGCGCGTCCGGAGCCTGTGCTCCGCAACGGGAGGGGCCGCAGCGGTGAGAGGCCCGCGTACCGCAAAACAAAAAACAAAAAAAAAAAAAAAAAAATTATGAAAACAACCGACCTGATTGACAAATGGGCCAGAGACCTGAACAGATACCATATGCTTATATGAGAAGGTGCTCCACATCATATGTCATCAGGGAAACAAAGCAACAATCAGAAAACACTACACACTCTTAGAATGGCCAAAATCCAGGACGTTGATAATATCAAATGTGGGGGAGGGCGTGGAGCAGCAGGAGCTGCCATTCCCTGTTGCAGAGAATGCAGAATGGCGGCCACTTCGGAGGGCGGTGGTTTCTTCCAAAACCAGACAGAGTCTTACTATGCAGTCCAGCAACCACACTCCTTGGTACTTACCCAAAGAAGTTGAAAACTTATACTGACACAGAGCCTGCATACAGATGTCTATAGCAGCTTTATGCATAATTGCCAAAACCTGGAAGCAACCATATGGCCTTCAGTAGGTTACTGAATAAATAAGCGGTGGTACATGCAATGGAATATTATGCAGTGCTAAAAAGAAATGAGCTATCAAGCCGTGAAAAGATACGGAGGAAACTTAAATGCATTTTACTAAGTGAAAGAAAATCTGAAAAGGCTACTACATACTATGTGATTCCAACTATATGACATTCTGGAAAACACAAGACCATGGAGACAGTAAAAAGATCATTAGTGAACAGGGCTTGGGCAGCAGGAGGAGGGATGACTGGGCAGAGCACAGAGGTTTTTAGGGCAGTGAAAATACTCTATAGGTACTCAGTGTGGTAATGTAATGATGGATGCATGGCACTATATGTTTGTCCAAACTCATAGAATGTACAACTTCAAGGGTGAACCCTAAGGTAAACTACAGACTGGGTGATAATTATGATTCACTGTAGGCTCTTGCATTGTAAGAGATGCACCCTCTTGTGGGGATGTTGGTGGTGAGGAGGCTGAGCATGTGTGGAGGTACAAGGTACACGGGAGATCTCTGCCTCCCTTTCATTGCTCTGTGAACCCAAAACTGCTCTAAAAAAAAAATAACATCTTAAAAAAAAGCAGCCATTCAAGGTTAGGCGGAATTGAACATCTTGACCTTCTAGTTAACCAAGGATCCTGCCCCACAGGCGAGGTATAAAAACAAGCATAATCAAAATGTAGATAAAATTACCGACTTGAATATCTTTTTACTTTGCTTTTCTCTTGTAAAAGATACTTAATTAAAATAGATTTCTGTATTCAGAGGTACACTATGACAGAGAATACTTATGGCTAGCACGATGTTCTCTAGAAATAAGCTGTATGTGAGTAACAAAATATTTTGAGAAGATTGTAGCTAAATTCGTAGATGCAGATTTACATACTATGTGTGTGTTCAACTCAGTTAAGGTAAGGTTTTATACTGCTTTCATACTGCTTTCTTTAGAAAGAGTACCTGTTTTGATAAAGCAAAAAATGTATTTATTTATATAGATATTCTGTAAAGAAATCAGCAAAAACTTTTGGGAGGCTGTGATTGCTTGTGACAAAGTGGATAAAAAGTTATAATTATTATCAATCTGATGTATTCCTATAGCGAATCTGGGTCATGCTAGTCTGTAAAGGATATTTAGGACCTGATTGATTTACTTCGTATTTCTTCAATTACCCACAATTGCCCAAAATACTGTTTAGAATGCCTTAAAGAATTTTGGGAAAATGGAAGAAAGTGATGAATCCCTATATATTTAGATTTATTAATCTGAATTAAATTAGGATAAATAGCAAATTATTTTCATTTTATAGTTTGTTTATATTATATTTTTTTATCAAAATAGATTAAGAATAAAATAGATTGTCTCCTCTACTCAAAGTATTTTAGGAAAATCCCAGCCAGTTAAAATTAAATACCTCCCTAAACTGACACATTCTTCAACTTTAGCTGAATCTTATAAATTTAGAGGATTATTATAGTATTGTGGTTAATTCTTACAAGCGTCCAAGAATTTTATAATCATAACAGCTATATTTTAAAATGTTATCATTTTCAATGCTATTTTGATACATTTCATTTAATCCTTATAGAACATTATAGATAACTTTTAGGCTAAGCAATTTCTCAATGAAATACAGATTCTAAAGGGAAAATAAACATAATACTATACCACCTTACTCAAAGCCTACTTGAGTCTGCTGGATAATAACAAGCCACACACTCTTGAATAGAACTGGACACATTCATTTATGGGATGCCTTCTAGATTTCTAAATGTAAAGGTGTTTATAGGACCTCACAGTCGCCCACAATAGTTGTGTCATGTTGTAACCATTACAGTGATCTCTAGGGTGAAAATGAAGGACAACAGTCCCACCTCTGGGCTCTTGTTTGCATAGTATTAGGTGAAATCAACATAGAAAATGTAATGGAGACAGAGAGCCAATCTGCATTTTTGGACTCAGAGCTTAGCCCCTCCTAATAAGTACTAGGTAGATTTGTTCAGGCCAAATCTGACCTTGTTGAAGCCAATGGAAAGCTATTTAATGCATTTTTATTAGTCTAATAAAGCAATTCTTGAATATTAACTGTGTATATAGCACTGGTAACAATTTTAACGAAACTTAACAACTATGCACACTATTTGGTCTAGAAGAATTCAGGTAACTTCCAAGAAGTGAAAAACTTATTCCACAGAGGTAGTATGGCTCATTGAAAGATGTGGTTCACTAGTTAGTGATAGAACAAAGTAGAATTTCTCCGACTTAATCTCCACATAACATGGGGCAATTTTGCCAATGTGTAATTCTGCCCCAGTTCTCCTCATCGTGAAATAACAGTATCTCCTCACAGCTGCGGCGTATTCATTTTTACATCTTCATCAGTGGCTGTATCTTTTCCTAATATTGGCCGAAACATTTTTCTTTCCCCCCAAAATTAATCTTCACAATAGAACATCAATTTTACTCATGCAGTACATTATATTTTTCAGCCATGAAAACTGTTTCACTTCTTTCTAAAGTCTTACATTAAACCTCAAAGTATAACCACAAAATCTTTCCCAATTTTGCAACACTATCAAACTTAAATTTTCCCCCAGTTTTGCCAGAAAATAAAATTTGTTTTGTACCAGAATTGTTTTCTCTAAGAAAGAAGTCTCCGCAGGGGTTAAAAAAAATAATAACGAACCAATTGTACTGTATAAAAGACCACATAACACAAGCAATATGTTAAAAACTGCATGTATCAAAGACGTGTCAATTTATTGTGAAAAATTGATTATGCCAGATGCCATCACAAGGTAGCAGATTGTTGTTTAAAAATGAACAAATTGACTCCACTTGGATCAGACTAAATGCATTAACCATCCTTTGCCAGAAAGGCTTTGCTATAAACCCACCCTTAAGAGGCCATTCTCCTTGAGTTACTTCCCCTTAAAGACGGTGGGTTTGACCAAATCTGAATAGGATGGTCTGGGTCCACCTGTGATTCCAACAATAGTTTAAGGAAGACACTGTGAGTACAGTCTTGCAAAGGGAACACAGTGTAAAAACTGCTCTATTTCTCTCTTTAGTAGCCTAAATGGATAAAGATAGGATGAATAAAATACCCTTGGGGATAAATTTTTTTCCTAATTAATAAGTATCCATTTCAGCATAATTTTATCATTATCATGAATATCCATTTATATCACAGTACAGTGCCTTCCTTTGTACAGTGAGTGGGTGGTAACTTTCAAAGTACTTTCATGTAAATTCTCCCATTTTATATTCACTGCTAATCAATAAACTAAGAATTCACATTTTTTATTCCAGGTTATATAGCAGTAAATGAAAAACCCAATACTTGAGTTTAGGTATCTAAACTCTAAAGACATCATCTTATTCTGGTGTGGTATGTGGGTATTTTTAAGATACTTTCCTAGATTTCAGTTGTCTGATATGCCTAATAATCCCTCTATTTCTTTAGAAAAAGCCCTCTCACTTTTGTCTATTAGAAACAGGATTTTTGTGCTTATGTTGTTAGAGTTACACAGAAAAAGATCTGCCCAAATTGAGCCGGAAAGACCAGTTTGAACGCTCTGTTTGTTCTATGATTTTTGCTCACGGTGAACAGTACTGATATTTTAAATCCATTATTGAGGTAGCTTTAGTCTTCACATAGTAGCAAATGCATGAATTAAATGGCTTTCCTACGTATTGCTAAAGAATGACAGTTGGGAAAGGTATTGGACAAAATGGCAAAGCTTCCCAAATAACATTAAATTAACTAATAACACCTCATATTCATCACTGTCACTAACATAAGATAAAAAACAAGTGTTTCAATAAATACTGTCAATAGAAGTGATTGTGTCATTCAGTGAAAGTTTTTGGCAAGCATGGGTACCTGGTGACATAACAGTGATTTGTATCCAGGGCTCCGTTCATCTGACAGGGAAGGTGACTTCCAGTGTAATAACTGCACCCTCGCACCCACCACCCTGATTCACTCTTCCCCATTGACTTCTGCAGAATAGATGTGAAATTGAAAGAAACTATGATTTGTTATGATTCCAAAGCTTATGGTAACATCATAGAAGAATTGAAGAAATTCAGAGCACTACGTGACAGTAAACTTCGTTTAGCCCAAACTCCATCTTGCAGGCAAAGAAATGACAAGAGATATGACCTGTATAAAAATCACAGAGTTAGTGGGCAGCAGAGTCGTTCTTGAATCTGTCTCTTGAACAGAGTACTACATTCTTAAAATGTCATTGTGTTTACCTAAGAAGTCCTATTGATCCTAAAAACTGAAGGAGAAAGAGCGTAAGGGAGGACCTGCCGCAAACAGGACAGGGATGAAAGAATTTAGTCACTTACTCACTTTTGTTTTATTCTGAGCTTTCTCTAGATTAGTAGACTTTGTATGGTTTATCGAGCTTACTATTTACACAGTTCTCTGAAAACTGGTAGATAATAAGTACACTGTACTCAGCAAATCATATTATACAGGTAGTATAGAATAGGTAATCATTGAATGTCTCCCTCTAGGAAATGCTTTACCCCAAACTTAGGAATCGTAATAAGTCGTGGATGAGTCAGTGTTTCCGTAGGCCTGGTTGCTCCTTTGCTTGACTAAGGATGTAAGCCTCAACCTTCCAGAGAGACAAGAGGACCTCAGACTGTGATACCCTCACTGCTCTGCCTCTTTCTGTAGCCTTCAGCAATGCTGACATCATGCATTTGGACCCTGACTAATGGGGCTGCGTTTTCTGTGATGCTGAGAAGCCCTCTTTGCCCATCAGCACACCTTTGACTTGTACCACCCCTGGTTAATAATTGTATCATATCCCTCAAACATATTTGTTTGCATCAGGAAGAATGCCGGGTTTCTTCATTTGACATTTGGTCACATCAGTCACAGGGAGGTGGGCTGAGTCACCTCTTAGGAGTACACAGGAGGTGAAAACTACTCTGCATTATAAGGTACAGCGTTATGGATCTGATGAAAATGTTCCCAAAATCCACCTTTAGATTTTGTTTGATTAGCAACTGGAAAACAAACAACAAAACAAGCTAAATTATTTAGCTCTTTTGCATAAAGACAGTTTCTACGTAATGGACAGTTGATGCATTATGACCCTTCTATTGATGCTGGGCAGGTCATTCTTTAAGCTCCCAATTAATCTTCCTTGCTAGTGACTTCTGCTTTGTAATGCAAGTTCTTTAAGTGTTTTAGAGTTAGACAAATGGCAGCTGATAACTGCCATGGCACCATGAGTTACAGAAAACCATTTGCTAATAATTATATTTGTACATAAGAAAAATAAATTAAAGCTGATTTTTTCTTTTAAAATCCTGACATCAAGAATTATTTTTTTTTTTAGTATAATAATGCTATCCAGACTTGAGATGCTTTCGTTTGCCTGAGCTTTGTGAGAGGAAAAAAGTTGGGAGGGTAAGGATATATCTTTAATATCCTAAAGGAAACGTAGTCTAAGTCACTCACCCAAATTCTGTTGACCATAAAGACTTCACCGGGCCATTTCATTAGTTTATTAGGTAAAATTAAATAAAAAGGAACCTTAAATGAATTATAACCAGCTTGTGGAATAACAAATATATTGTGTATGAGAAAATTAGCTCCATGTGACATGCACGGCCACCATATGTAAAACGCCTATTATTTGTCCTGTCTCTTTGAAAATCATTTTATTGGAATGTATCAGCTAAACTAAAACACATGACCACCCTTCTTGGGACATGAAAGAAACCACTGGAGAAAAGTCCCTGCCCAGCCCCACCCCCGGCATGTGGGCGCTCTGGGAAAGCAGCCTGAAGGAGATCTTTTCTTCTCTTGTCTTGTCTTTTCTTCTTTTTTAAATGAGAGTCCACGTACCAGCAAGTGCATCACATGCACCCTCGGCCACTAGCTGCCTCTGTCTGAAAGAATTTGGTCAACATTTAGGAATTCACTTAATGAAAGGCTGCCCTATTAAAAGCTCTGTTGGCCAGAGGAGTGGATTGTGTTTTTCTTTCCAACTTCCTGGATCACTGTAAGTGATGCTCGGCAGGTCCTTCATGTGATACAGCCCAGGCCCTGGACGACAAGACAGCATTGTGATGTTAGAACCCGCACCTCTTGGTTGTGGATCGCAGGCTTAATTTCCAAGAGGCCCTTTATTTTGCACACTGAAGCCGTAGACGGCACGTTTTATTCAACGCACAAGGCGAAGTTGCTCCCGGAAAGCGCTCTCAGGTGGTCTTCTGCGAAAGGTGTCCAGGTCACCAACGAGAATCCTCATCCGAGATAGCGTACCATGAATATTTGTTAAAGACTACTTCCTGCAGGCAAATGCTAAATGACTAGTGCCCAAACTTGTTTTTGAGGATGGTTACATGGAAAGAGGAATCCAACATAAAAGAAGCCTTTTGACCAAAGAAGTAATGTCAAATTATGTTACTGAGTATTTACATAGTATTGAGTGTGGCATGAAAATTTGATATTATCACATTTTACACAGAAAATGCATTCAATAGATAATTGCTTACTCGTTGCTTATTAACATCAATCACAGATTGAAATGGTGGGCCCTGGACTGTAATTTAGACGGCCAGAGAGGACATTTACTGAGTATACTTCTCTGCAATAGTCACTGAGTGGTGTTTATTTTTTTAAACAAATATTCTCATTTATTTATAGTTAATAAAAAAGATTTAGGTCCTAATTGGTCTTCGTCATTAAAAATCTGTGTGATTGAGGAAGTAACATCACTTCCCTTGAACCTTTGATTTTCACCTAAAAAATTAGGAGACTGTTTTAGATCATCTTTAAGACCTCAAATTTCCATGGAAAACATTTCTCTCAACTCTATAACTTCTCTCGTGGCCATTAAGAATTCCAGGACCTTTCATGTTTGTGTTTTGGGGGCCCTGGTTTTAACTATCATCAGCGCTAGCATTTTCCACAGTAAACACACATCTGTGTAAGCTCTTGGAGCCACTGCTCTCCATCTAAGAAAGAATAGAAGCCACACTAGTCACTGTCACCACCACCATGGCTTCCTTTCCCTCCAGGTCCTTCCCTGTGATCCTGGTCAGCAGGGTTTGGTGGTATTATTTAAGGAGATGTTGTTCACCTCATGTGCATTGAATCATCATGAAAGAAGCTTGTGCCTTGGTTTCTTTGGAAGCTGCGATAAAATTATATTTATTTCAAAAGTGTCATTGTATTTATCAGAATAATCAATGCTCTTTTACCAAGCCCCATCATTCAGATAAAAGATCTATTTGGAGGTCCCATATAGGGAGGTGGTGTAGTGAATAGAAGAAAGAACTTTAAAAGTAGACCGTCCTCTGTGACCATGAACAATTTTTTTAATGCCTCATTTTTCTTACTGCAACATGAGATAACAATAGCATTTATCCCCTTGGCTTGTTGAGCGTATTAAATGAAATTATATGCATAAAATTCTTAGAATACTAGTTATAGGTAGACAAATTATAAGTAGCACACATTCAGGTTTGTTATGATTTTAACTATTAGGTTCATTAATAAGAATATTATTCTTATTTATGTCATTTTCTACAATAATTTAGATGGTTTAAAAATAAAAGTACTTGCCAGTGAAAGTAGGGAACGCAATTAAAAATACAACATTCAGGAAAACCTCTCATTATTAAAGCCTGTTTAAAATAAGCAATTAATGCTAATTCTTTTATACAAATTTGTAAAATACAGAGCCTTTCTTTTTTTATTTTTAAAAATAAAAATATCTTTATTGGAGTATAATTGCTTTACAATGGTGTATTAGTTTCTGCTTTATACCAAAGTGAATCAGCTATACGGATACATATATCCCCATATCTCCTCCCTCTTGTGTCTCCCTCCCACCCTCCCTATCCCACCCCTCTAGCTGGACACAAAGCACCGAGCTGATCTCCCTGTGCTATGCAGCAGCTTCCCACTAGCTAGCTATTTTACATTTGGTAGTGTATATATGTCCGTGCCACTCTCTCACTTCGTCCCAGCTTACCCTTCCCCCTC
>NC_041231.1:102212033-102282794 GCF_002837175.3 Physeter macrocephalus
GAACCACAATGAGGTATCACCTCACACCAGTCAAAATGGCCATCATCAAAAAATCTACAAACAATAAATGCTGGAGATGGGGCTCCCCTGGTGGCACAGTGGTTGAGAGTCCGCCTGCCGATGCAGGGCACACGGTTTCGTGCCCCGGTCCGGGAGGATCCCACATGCCCCGGAGTGGCTGGGCCCCTGAGCCATGGCCGCTGAGCCTGCGCGTCCGGAGCCTGTGCTCCGCAACGGGAGAGGCCACGACAGTGAGAGGCCCGCGTACCGCAAAAAAAAAAAAATAATAATAATAAATAAATAAATGCTGGAGAGGGTGTGGAGAAAAGGGAACCCTCCTGCACTGTTGGTGGGAATGTAAATTGACACAGCCACTATGGAGAACAGTATGGAGGTTCCTTTAAAAACTAAAAATAGAACTACCATACAACCCAGCAATCCCACTACTGGGCAGAGCCTTTCTTTTTGCTGAACTGAGTTGCTCCTACTAGAACAGGAAAACGCTAAGTTACAATTTCTCAGTGAATTAATATACATACATAGAATTATTATTTGTCAAAGTAATATCTTTATTGATGGGGTCAGTTTATCCATCTACAACGTATAGATTATCTGAACACTAACTAGTAATTAACATGACTTGCTAAAATATGGCACATATTTCAGCAAAATCTTGATATTTTTCTTTTGTTACATGTAGCTGTGAAATCTGTTTTCAGGTTTTAGTAGTTTAATTTCTTTTAATGTTTCCATGGAAATAGCATTAACAAGATGATAGATTAGAGGCAATAACATGATATCCCTGACATGCAGTCGAATTTATCTTCATCACATATCTGATGATATCCTCTTATTGTGTAATGAACCCTGCTATTTGTATCTATCATACTTTACTCATTCATCTTCTTCGCTCCTAAAGATAGAACTTATCCAGAGTCTCTGTTACAGATGCAAATTCATACTCCTCTATGTGTCCTTCGTTTTTTGTGGTCATCTCATAAATTGGCTCTTTATATTCCAGTTTGAGTGGCACGAGTTGGAATGCACAAGATAATACAGAAACATTTTAGATATCAGTAATCCCAGCTGCAGAAGAAGTTATTGTAATTAATCTTTTTGGCATGTCTGCAAAACGTCAAGAACTGCAAACACCTTTCTACTAAAAGCATGAACTAGGTAGAAACCTGAGAGAAGTGTGAGAGTGGGATGAAAGCTCTGCTGTCTACTTTGATACACGGCACGTTTCTGAGATAGGGATCCACATCAAAAGCTCTCCTTTCCCCTTTCTCTTTCCTTTTGTCTTTAATCATTCACTATATTTATTCTAGCCGTGCTCTTGGCTGGCAAAAATGGAGAAGAAAGCAGGAAGTAGATGTGCTTGCTTTCTGGAATTTAAGAGATAGGAATTATAATTCTAAATTTGTCCCTAGCTAACATAGGTTTATTGTCTATGTCCTTTACACTCAGTGACACACTGTTTCTCCATCTTCACTGAAAGAATAGAACTAGAGTCAGACATACATGCGGGACTTACTGTGCTACAAGAGATATGCAAGTCTCTTGGTATAAATTAATCAAAATACCTGACTCCCAGCCTTCATAGAGCCTACATTCTGGATGGGGAACCAGACAGAGAAGTCATTTTTTTACCATCATTATCAGTTAAGTCAAATTAATTTCATACCTGTTCAACAAAGACCAACTGTTGACCTATGATGTGCCATCAAAGAGCTCACAGTATACCCCCCGGTCCGGGAAGATCCCACGTGCCGCGGAGCGGCTGGGCCCGTGAGCCATGGCCGCTGAGCCTGCGCGTCCGGAGCCTGTGCTCCGCAACGGGAGAGGCCACGGCAGTGAGAGGCCCGCGTACCACAAAAAAAAAAGAGAAAATGATTGCATTAAGGTATATTAAGTACTGTAAGCATTAGAACAGCTATCTCCTCTGATAAAGGAATGTCTAATAAAGGAATGGCTAATTTTGTTGGTGTTGGTGGTGGATCAACAGGAGATTCCCAGAGGTATGAATATGTGTTTCATACTGAATAGCAGAGAGTGAGAGAAAGGTAAAAGCATGTACAAAGAGTGGGGAGGTTAGAAAAGCTTTCAGAACAGGTGCAGGTACAGTGAGATAAGGGGCAGAAAGAAGATTGGACAAGTTTTGTTGAGAAAATAGCCTAAACAAGTCCTCTACTTCAGTATCCTAAGAATGGATCAGATTTCTATAGCTTATGCAGGTAGCAAATGGGTGATGGGATTATTAATAACATACTACAGAAAGGACCAGATTTGAGAAAAAAGATGATGACACATTGAGGTTAAAAAAATACTGCAGGAAATCCAAAGATTGGGTAGGAACAGAATGGCAGCTCGAGTCTAGATCTTCCAAATTTTTTTTTCTAAAAACCATGTAAAGTAAAATAGAGAAAAAGAACAATAATAGCAAGTCATTCACACAAAATAAAATCACGGTGAAGTAGAAAAAAAAATCTGCAAACTCTAAATTGTCTGCATATGTGGTTCAAAGTTCCTGAGATCAACAAAACCTGCACACACACACACACACACACACACACACACACACACACATACAAAGGAGAAAAGGGGTTGGTACAGAGAAGAAGAGATGTGTGCAGAGGGGGCACGGCAGGGTCAGATTCCACAAATCAAAGTAAAAATTCATACCCAGAAGGATCAGGCTCCCCTGACGGGGATTGCCATGAACTAGACTGAAATAGAACATGGAGCGATAACTAGGGGGAAAAAACCCAAGAAAACAACGCTGCAAAAAGGTACATTGGTGGGGAATAGGTGGGAGGACAGAGTTGACCAAGGGTGGCAAAACCTTGGAAACACAGGCTGTATCATATAACTTCATGGAAATTAAATTGGAGCCATAGATGAAATGGATTTTTTTGAGGAAAATGCAATTTACCAAACTGACTTCAGAAGACTTAGAAAGTTTAAACAGGCCAATTTCCTCTAGAAGATAACAGAGAAAGTTTACAAACCTACCTCCTTCCCCCACCAAAAATCACAAGGACCAGCTTTTACTGTGATACAAGTTCATTCTAGTTATGAAAGGGTACTCAATTTTTAGAGAATTTATTAATATAATGTATTGTATCAAAAGATCTAAGAATAATAATTATAATCAACTCCATAGATGCTGTAGGGCACAATGTCTGTGTTCTGCTCATATCCCTTCAGATTTCTTTTTACCATTTCTGAGCACCCTACTCACCCCTAGGGGCGTTTTCAACAGCTAAGAAATGGTGTTGATCTTCACACTGCTGTCCTTGGGCTGCTAAGTCATTTTGAACAGATACACAGAAAACTGAAAGTCCTGTGAGTTCTTTTTACTCCCCTCTCCCAACCATGATCCCTATGGCTATTCACCAGTGATTGTAAAGTTTGGGGTATGAAAGTCAGTTTCCTGCTCAGATTGGGACAACTCTGAGATGTAATTTACATTCCAGAGTTACCCTGCAAGAAACAGCTGAAGCCTACCCTCTGCAGGGCTCTTCCCTGCAATTACACTTGGTTTGCTTTGTCCCTTTTCCCTGCCCTGCTTTCCCCACTCCCTTACCAGTCTCTCCTGGGAGCATTTCCTTAATAAATGACTTGCTCATACATACCATCCTTAAGATCAGCTTCAGGAGAACTCCATCAAAGCAGATGCTGAAAGTGCATACAACATTCCTTGCTTGATTTTTTTTTTAAGTCAATAAAATAGAAACAAAAGGAAAGTCTCTTATCTGTATAAAATATAACTATCTCAGTCAAAAGCCAGCATCATACTTAACAGGAAATAGCCATTTCTGCTAAAGGCAGGAATTGGACAATGATATTTATTATCACTGATATTATGTAATAAATAGTGTACTGAAAGTATTAGCCAACAGCATTATACAAGAGAACAGAATTAGTGATATATAAGTTAGAAAGGAGAAGATAAAACAGCTGCTATTCACAGGTGATCTCTTTGATCTGAAAAACCCAACAGAATCAACTGAAAACTTACTGTAAATAGCAAGAGAATTTCCAAAATTAAAGAACTACACAGAAATATTATATATAGATCAACAGCATTTTATTATACAAACAGTTTAAATATACATGTATGTACACACACACATCCACAGAGAATGAGATATAAAAAGAGGCAATGAAAGGGATGAAATATCTAGGAATAAACTTTATAAGAAATCTGTCAAATCTATGTAAAGAAAGACACCCAAACTCTACTGAAAGACCCATAAATAAATTGTACTAATAGAATGTTCTTAAACAGAAAGACTCAATATCATAAAGGTGTTAAGTCTCTTTAGACTAACTTAGAAAAGCAATGTGTCTCCAATAAATACACCAATAAAGACCAAATGGAAAGGAAACAGGCAAGATTAGCAGGAAAAATCCTGAAAATGAAGCACTTTGAGAATGGAGCAGCCTTACCAGGTGCTCAAGAACCAAGAATCCTCAACAATTGTGTGCTACTAATGCAGGAGTAGGCAGAGAGACCAGTGAGACTAAATAAAAACTCCAGGAGTAGACCCATGCACACAGATCAATGCAACATTCAATAGAAGAAGGATCTCAAATTAGTGGGGTACAGATGAAAATTTAAATAATTGGTGTTGGGGGACTTCCCTGGTGGCTCAGTGGTTAAGAATCCACCTGCCAATGCAGGGGACACGGGTTCGAGCCCTGGTCTGGGAAGATCCCACATGCTGCGGAGCAACTAAGCCCGTGTGCCACAACTACTGAGCCTGTGCTCCTAGAGCCCGTGCTCCACAAGAGAAGCCACCGCAGTGAGAAGCCTGCGCACCACAATGAAGAGTAGCCCCAGCTCACTGCAACTAGAGAAAGCCCACGTGCAGCAATGAAGACCCAACGCAGCCAAAAATAAATAAATTTTTAAAATAAATAAATAAATAATTGGTGCTGGGAAAATTAGGTAATCATTTGGGGAAGGCAAGATAAAATTAGAATCTTATCTCACTGCATGAACAGGATAATCTCCAAATGAATCAAAATTTAAAATGTAGAAAATGAAACAATACAGGTATTAGAAGAAGACATAAGTGAATTCTTTCATTACCTGAATGTACAAAAGGTCCAACTACATTTTTAAATGCTTTGACATGGTAAAGTTAAAAAGGAAGGTAAACTATAAATCATTTCAGAATTAAATGTAAGATGGGAAATATTTGCAAAAATATTGATAGAGTTCTAATCCTTCTAGTAAATAAAGAAAATTCTTGGAAATCTAGAACAAACAAACAAAAAAACCCAACTCAATAGACCTGAAAAGAGAACTCACAAAAATAACAAATATTAAGTAGCCCTTAAACACATGGAAAGAAGGCCAAATTTACTAAAAAAGAGATAAATACAAATTGACAGAACGAGGGAGATCTTTGTGGTAATGAAATATTTCAGTATCTTCATTGTGGTGGTAGTTATACAAATCTATGGAATAAAATGTCATAGAGCTATGTGCACATGTATTACCAGTGTAAACTTCCTGGTTTTGATATTGTACTTACATTACATAACAAATTATGTAAGATATAACACTGGGCTATATGAAGACGACAGTTCTCAAATTGAGCCAAAGATTCAATGCAGTCATCATAAAAATCACAGCTGACTTTTTTTGCAGAAATTGACAAGCTGATCCTAAAATTCATACGGAAATTCAAGGGACCCAAGAGGACCAAAAAATCTTGAAATAGAATAAGGAAATAGGTAAACTCATATTTCCCAATTTCAAAACTTCCTACAAAGTTACACTAAGCAAACCAGTGTAATACTTCCTTAAGAATAAACATATAGGGCTTCCCTGGTGGCACAGTGGTTGAGAGTCCGCCTGCCAATGCAGGGGACACGGGTTCGTGCCCCGGTCCGGGAGGATCCCACATGCTGCGGAGCGGCTGGGCCCGTGAGCCATGGCCGCTGAGCCTGTGCATCCGGACCCTGTGCTCCTCAACGGGAGAGGCCACAACAGTGAGAGGCCCGTGTACCGCAAAAAAAAAAAAAAAAAAAAACCAAAAAAAAAAAAAAAAAAAAGAATAAACATATAGATGGATGGAATAGAATTGAGAGTCCAGAAATAAACTCTCATATTTATGACCAGTTGATTTTCAATGGAGTGCCAATGTAGTTCAGTGGGAGAAAAAACACTTTTTTCAACAAATCACTAAATCTTTATGACACATTAGATCGTGATTTCTTAGATATGATACCAACAACACAAGTGACAAAAGAAAAAATAGATAAATGGTACTTCATCCAAATTAAAAACATTTGTGCTTCAAATGACGCTACCACAAAAGTAAAAAGATGACTCACACAATAAGAAAATATATTTGTAAATCATGTAAATGATGAAGACTTTTGTCAAGAATATACTAAGAACTCTTACAACTCAATAATAATAAGAAAAATAGCCCACGTAAGAAATGGGCAAATGGCTGGAATAGATATTTCTCAAAAGAAGTTATAGAAATGCCCAAAAGGTACATAAAAGGTGTTCAACATCAGTAATCAACAGGGAAATGCAAATCAAAACCACAATGAGATACCACTTCACACTCATTAACATGGTTGTAATAAAAACCCAGAAAAAAATAAGTGTTGGTGAGAGGATGTGGAGAAATTGGAACCTTCCTACATTGTTAGTGGGAACCTAAAATGGTTCAGCCACTTTGGAAATCAGTTTGGTAGTTCCTCAAAATAGGAAATGTAGAGTTTCCACATGAATCAGAAATCCTGCTCTTGGAATATACCCAAACAAAATGAAAACATATTTCCATGCAAAAACTTGTACAAAAATGCTCATAGCAATATTATTCTTAATAGCCCAAAAGTAGAAACAACCTAAACATCAATTGATGAATGGATGAACAAATATGGTATATCTCTCTACAACAGAATAGTACTCAGCAATAAAAAAGAATGAAATAATGGTACGTGCTACAACATGGATGAATCTTGAAAACATTATGCTAGGTGAACAAAAGACCGCATATATGTTTCCATGTACATGAAATACCAGAACAGGCAAATGTGTAGACACAGAAATTAGATTGGTGGTTGCCTGGAGTTGAGGAGAGAAATGGGTGGGAATGGAGAACAACTACAAATAAATTCAGGGTTTCTTTTTGGGGTGATGAGGATGTTCTAGGAAAGTTTTAATTAAAATTAATTGGAAAAAGATGGTATATAGATAGATCCTTATACATTTATGCATCCCTATTGGCATAAAAATCACTTTGTTTTGTTGTTTGTTTTTTTAACATCTTTATTTGAGTATAATTGCTTTACAATGGTGTGTTAATTTCTGCTTAATTTACTTTTGAAGAGTACTTGTCAAGTGAGGCATGATAATAGTAGGTATTTTTGCTTTCATTTTCATTATGATAATTCATTGACAAACAATTTTCTATACACTACAACATGTATTGATGTATCCCTTTCTCTCTGGTGGCTGTGTATATGAAAATGTTTTTCAAGGTTTCCTGGGCTCGCAACCAGATCCTTAAGTATTCATCATCAGATCATTAGTGGAGTTCATTACTGCCCTAGTTTCCAGGTCCTATGTGTTCCTTAACTACAGTTAATCCCAAGCTTGACCGTGTTCCTGACACTTATTAATTGTTCTGAAATTATTCTTTAGCAAGAGCAGCTAACCCAGTGGTACTGTGTAATGCTGAATTTGTCAATTTATGTTGTAAAAGATATTAACATATAGAGAATAGAAAAGGTTTTTTTAATTGAAGTATAGTTGACTTACAATGTTGTGTTAGTTTCAGGTGAACAGAAAAGTGATTCAGTTATATATTTATGTATACTTTTTCAGATTTTTTTCCATTATAAGTTATTACAAGATATTGAATATAGCTCCCTGTGCTATACTGTAGGTTATATCTATCTTATATATGGTAGTGTATACCTGTGAATCCCAGACTCCTAATTTATCCCTCCACTCCCCTGCTTCCCTCTTTGGTAACCATAAGTTTGTTTTCTATGTCTGTGTCTATTTCTGTTTTGTAAATAAGTTCCTTTGTATCATTTTTTTAGATTCCACGTATAAGTGATATCATATGATATTTGTCTTTTTCTGTCTGACTTACATCACTTAGTATGATATTCTCTAGGTCCATTCTTACTGCTGCAAATGACTTTATTTCATTCTTTTGTGTGACTGAGTAATATTCCATTGTATTATGTATATGTACCACATCTTTTTTATCCATTCATCTGCCGATGGACACTTAGGTTGCTTCCATGTCTTGGCTATTGTAAATAGTGCTGCTATGAACATTAGGGTGCACGTATTTTTTTCAAATTAGAGTTTTCACCTTTTTTTGATATATGTCCAACAGTAGGATTGTTGGATCTAGAAAGGGTTTTTGTTCAAATAAATATATGACTCTTTCTTGGGCACCACCTTCTCCTTAGATGAGATTCTTAAAACCTGACAAGAAAAATCCAACTCTCCTGGTGTTCATACTGACACTAAAAACACTGGAAGAAGCTTATGGTTGGAGATTACTGAGAAATATGTTGCTACTAAAATACCTTTTAAACAGTGTACAAGTGACTTAACATACATAAAGTGATTGGAAGAACTAAAGTCATCATCCAAACAATGAAAGCTCTAAAGTTTATCTTTGAAGAAAAGATATATTTTAGGATTTTACTATTCATATTCTTAGTATACAGTTTTTAAGTTGCTAACATACTGGATCTGCTTTCCATTTCCCTTTACTATACTATATAGCTAAAAGAACCTGCTGTTCTGGTTTTTCTGAAATGGTAGAGATAGCCTGAATCTCAAATCAAATAAATAAAGCCTTTTCTTTTTGCAGAAACTTTTTTTTTTTTTAAAGCAGACCACTTCCAAAATGGATCAAAAAGTCCAGGAATTGTAAAAGTATGTTTTTAGAAATTAGAAATAGTTGGTTGATAAGATTAAAAAGAAACACAATTGTTTCTGGTTGACTGCTTTCTTTATATAGATGACAAATCGTTGGATGAAGAATTTACTGCTTTTAGAAATGAAACAGATTTAAAAATTGAATCATCTCTTTTTTTTCCTTACCAAGGAGCCACACCAGAGTTATGTTTTTTTTCCTTACCAAGGAGCCACACCAGAGTTATGTTTTTTTTCCTTACCAAGGAGCCACACCAGGGTTATGTTTTCTGTTGTGTCACCATCTAACCATCTCTGGAGAAATTAATGGCACCTCTCCATTGTGGTTGCCCCAGGACAACTTACCAAGGAAATCCCAAATGCAGCCAGAACCATAAGAGCCATTTCCAGAACTCAGGTATGAGAAGTATCTTTACTGAAGCCCAGCGGCCACCTCCCCGAGGGCTTTCACCTTTAGTCTGGGCACGTGACCTTCCTTACTACAGAAAAAAGGGAACACTAGATAGTGAATCGTAAACATTCATAATTTATTGAGGGAGAAACTATAGCTATAGAATGCATTTTTTTTTTTTTTAAAGCAAAACCTAAAGAAATCCAGCATCAGTGGCATGGAACCAGTTTTTGAATTGAGCCCTCAGAACTCATTGTATTTGCATTCATGTAAACACCTACATTTTTTTGTTAACTGAACTGATTTAACTGCTAATTAAGCTAGTCAGTAAGCACAATGCAAAATTAATTAAACCATTTAGTAGATAGATGCAAATTAGGCAAAGCAATGTATTGGACACTATCAAAGTAAGTGCAACAGTTACTTGTCATCAGGCAATATAGTTCTTAGGGTTAAGTGCCTTCCTTAGGGAGCAATGTGAAGGAATAAAAATCATCCTGTTGATTGTATGATCTTCTATTAAGCAAATGTGCTAGAAATCAGCTAATTTTTCAAACGGAAAAACTAGGGTTTCATAGTTAAATAATCACTAAGAAAATTTGTTAAATTTACAGTAAAATTTGTCATTTTTATGAAGGCAAAATTTTATGCTACATAATATAGGATTATTGCTTATTTCACCTAAAGAAAGAAGTCAATCAGATTTTTCAATCCTCCGTCTTTCAACTCTAAACAGTCTTTTATCTAATAATAGTCTTCTACGAGGTGACCACTTTCTTTGTGAATAAATGTATCATTTTGGCACTCTGGACATTCTTCATTTTCTTAACATTTTTTTTTCATTTGACTTTGGATTATTTTCTTCTTTCAGTAGCTTCCCTCAAAGCATCTACATATCAGTGAAGGGCCTCGAAGCATCTAGATATCAGTCAAGGGGAAAAAGAACACTTAACCCTTAAAGCTCAAAAATATGAAGGGAGAGAAATTTCATTTATCTTTCTTTTTATTTATGAATGCTGTTCCTATAGACATTCCTTGCATGTCACCTTCTGTCACCTCACATGCTTAGGGTAATTATACATCAGTGGTTTGGGAAGCCATCTGCTGCTGTGGGTATGATTTGTGTTCACAACTGAGATAATAATAAACTAGTTGTACTGCTGAACTGACATATATTACCCTACATTCTTCAAAGATAAAATACACACACACACACACACACACACACACACGTGGTACTCTGTTTTGAGTACTATACCATCACTAACATATTTCATATGCTTCAAAACATTTTCTGATTGTTTTTCAAAAATAATACTGAATAGGATTTATCATAACCAAAACAAAATGACCCTTTTTTAGATAAGTTAATCTGGATTTAGGTTCAGCAGTTTATGTTTTGTACACTTTTGATAGGATCTCTTGGATCAGTCAGAGAAGCTTCCAAATACACTTCCATAAAACTGCAGTTAAAATAGGCAGATCATAGAGAAACCGTGGAAAAAAGAACCAGACTCACTGTAATCAACACAGTAAATGCTGAAAGAAGGAATTTTGAATCTATAACTAAAAAAAGTTTATCAAGAACCAACTCATTTTGTGAATATGAAACCTTGTATGTGGTTTCCCTTAGCCAGAGAGGAAAATACGCTTTGATAAGTCACAGCTAAACCATTCGCAGATTTCCTCACTGCGGATCTTGTCCTCTGCAAGTGGTTTCCTTTCAGACCATGAGATAGATGTTAAGCCTTCCAACTATCCAAAATAAACCTCGGCCCTGAAGTTTAATCTCTCATCTTCTACCATATAGCCAGGTACCTTGGCTTTTAACATACTCGATTTATATCTTGAGAACAAGCCTAGAGATGTGGATTTATAGTAAGCCATAGGAACCTATAGTGACTTTTATTCCATGTACACAATAACTCCTAATTCTGGAAATTTGGTTGGAGTTGGATATGGGGAAGGTGGGGTCTATTATAGCCCTCCAAATATATATTTGGTGCTTCTATTATATCCCTCCAAATATATATCTAACACATCACTAAGGGCACAAGGGCCAAAGGCTGTAATCTCCTCAAATATGCTTTAAAAGTGCCATATATTGGAGAAATAAGCCTGATCTCTTTTCTAGTCTAAGAAAGTATTATGTTGATTGAAGTTAAGTTTTTCCACAATAACCCTAATGAGGACAGACCTAAAATAATAATCCTCAAAGAAAGTGGACAATTGATAAATTTTAAGTTCTCGAATTGTATAATTAAGGAAGCACTCTACGGTGTACATGTAGACAGTCATCTCGGTGGCTCCATCCTAAATGTACTCTGTAAGTTATCAGCTTCCCTTTCCCTGTAGAACTATTTATCCATTCAAGAACTGGGATTAAGCATTGGAAGAAGTTAACTACTCCCATGAAGCATGTTCATGACCTTACAGATTGTGGTTTGAAATTGACTTTCTTAATCCAGAGTGGAATTTTTCTCAGAGTGATAGTTCTTTTTCTTTTGCAAGTGGCAGAAAATTAACTCAAACTCTACCTCAAGGAAAAAGAAAAAAAGAAAAAAAAGAATGCATTGGTTTACTAACTAAAGAATACAGAAGCTTCCATGCTGGATCGAAGCTCAAATAGCATAGCGAGGTGTTTATTTCCTTCCTCCTCCTCCTCTTCTTCTTCCCCTCCCCCTCTCCTCTCCTTCTTTAGCTCTTTCAGCTCTCCAGTCCTCTTTTTCAATCAGGATCTCTTTTTTATAATTCCAAAGCTCACAAGCCCCTCAATGGCCATAATCTCCAAAAGAAGGACACCTGTCTCTCCAGCACCAATGCCAATCCCCTCAAGAGTCTTTTAATCAAGAATCCTGGGTAATGTGCCCATCTGTGTGGTGAGGATGACAGGGCCCCTGGATTGACAGAACACCTCCTTGTCAGGTGGGGAGGTTTTGAGTTATTGCATTTTGGCTTTGAGTTATTGCATTGTTAATTGTAACAACAAAATTTTTGTCCTCTCTGAGTCTTTGTTTCCTTAGGTTATAAATGGCAACTTTAGTAAATCCGATTCTCACTCTATGACAGTGTGTCTGATGTGGGCAAAAAGATAGAGTGAGCGCCTGTGTGCAGCTCTGTTCATGCTGCCTGTTCATACTCTATTCAAACTCTTGCACTTTTTACAAACTGGTGTTCTTATAAGAATAGATTAGGACACCAACACAAAAAGAGAGAAGACCATGTGAAGACACAGGGAGAAGACTGCAGTCTGCAAGCTAAGGAGAGAGGCCTCAAAAGAAACCAACCCTGCCAACATCTTAAATCTCTGACTTCCAGCCTCCAGAACTGTGAGAAAATAAATTTCTGTTTTTTAAGCCACCCAGTCTGTGGTAATCATTACAGCAGCTCTGGAAAACCAACACAGACAGTAACTTTAACAGTGAGAAATTATTTTTAAACTTAGAAAAATTTCTTGTAATGCATGTCATGGAAAGTTTGGATAAATACTCTGTTAGTTCTGTTACAAAATAGGAAGCGCTTTGAATCATTTGAGAAGAGTATATATGTGAAATGATCACCACAAACTATCACATCTCAAGCAACCATGAAGTAAACTTAGGAAGTCAATATTGACTACAAAAAGCTACTTCCTCATTAGTGATGTATTATGGGTATATTTGTGCCTAGCTAATGGAATTCCATCTACATTAACTGGTATGAGTCATCCAAAGAAGGTGTTGGGCTGCATAAGTTCTCTGGATGAATCTGAAGCAAGTGGATGAACAAAGACATGCAAGTTCTAAATCCTTGCCTCTCTGTAGGCTAGAGAATGAATATAAAAACAGCATTTTAACTTGAGTAATAGGTTTCTTTTCTCCTCTTTTTCCTTTTCCCTGTCTATAGTCCTTTGCTCTTTTTGCATGTAAAATGTCAGATAATTTCACAGTTGCATCCAAAGTATCCTTTTTTTATAGATTAGTGAACAGTGCATATATTTTACTATTCCCTCCCTTCTTCTAAGATAATTTGATCTTCCTACTCTTTAATCTCAGAGGAATGTGTTTCTAGAACAAATTTACCATGGTGATACTAAAAAATTAACATAGCACTACTACAATTTTGGTCTACAGCCAACGGAGAAAAAGCAGTGCAATATGGAATTGGAATATAACTGTTTCTGTTCTGGATGATGACTGTGTTGTCAGTAAATTATTTTCCACACCCATGGCATTTTTTTTATATAGGTGGGGAAACCAACTTGAAAGACTTCAGATGCCTTATTAAAGTTCTAGTAATTAAAAGCATTCAAAAAAAAAAAAGAGAGAGAGAGAGAGAGAGAGGACGTTTGGAGAAGTTCCAAGTTCTAACAAGTCAGAAAAAAACTGTGAAGTAGAAAGGCAGCACTAACCACACATACAGGTACACAGATGCAGAAATAGTTTGGTAAAGACTAGCCATATTTCATTCCAAAAAGAGAGTGCTTATGGAATTATTTGGAAAGGGTAGATTTTTAAAGACGGTATGTTAAAGTAATCATACAATTATGTTTATATAAGTGTATTTCCATGAGGAAAGTTTGAATCGTCTATGAAATAAAATATACAATGCTGAGGTATATGCTTAAAATGAGCATTGAACATGTAGACTATTGATTTGAAACTGGTAAGTCATGGAATGAAAACCACAGGGGGTGAAATGTAGGAATTTAAGCTGCTTCTGAGTGCGGGATACTGAGGTGACCAAGTGACAGTTTAAAAATCCAACTAAAAACTGTATGTACATTTTAAGTGTTCAAAGCAGAACTTTCATTTGGTTTGGTTGGTTTACTTTGGTTGGGTTAAATTTTGTTAGCAAAATTGACTGGTAAGTATGCATAGTTTTACATAAACAGACTGCGCATTCCTACCCACTAACTCTGGGGCTTCTGCCCTCAGAAGCCAAGACCCAAACGTCTTGGTCTTTGTTCCTCTGAAGAAGGGTGGCACCTTCTCAACCCTGTGCATATGTGTAGCTCCTTAGGCAACCTTGGCTGTTAGTGGGGGAGGGAGGAATCAGCCAGCCAGGCTCCCTGCCAGGTGCTCTCTGCTGGACAGACGTTTCAGACACGAGCCCAGACTACGCCCTCCCCTGCCATGCACACAGAATAAGAACCTACCGAATGTACAATTTAAGGGATTTCCAGAAAGCCTTTATACTGCAAAATACCCCTCCCACGTTTACCGAAACCCATGGCTTCATCCACTTTCTGAAATCCTTCGTGGATTGGCTACCAAACATGTAAGGGATGTAGTCTGAATTGCGGAAAGGAGGATATGGCCTAAGAACCCCAAATCCTGGTACTAGGAAAGGAAAAGTCTGATAAACTAAGTTTTGCCTCTGGGCTTCAGAACAAACAGACAACTGATCTAACTGAATTCCTAGGTTTGGATTGGTAGGGAAGAAAAAGTAACTTTCCTTTTACCCTGCCGAGTTCTTAGCTGAGACCACCGTAATAAAAGACAGATTAACAAAAGAAAAAGAACCAGGAGTTTATTCACATGTGTACCTCATATATACATGGAAAATACCCAGGGAAGGATGAGTTACTCCTTGAGGCGGCTTAAAATTCAGGCTTCAATACCATCTTAATAGGGGATGTAGTCCTCTTAGTGGAGAGTGGATGATTTTTAGGAGAGATGAATGGGCCCTTAGAAGAATAGGTGGGAGGTGTGACAGTTTGTGACAAAGTGGGTGTGGTGTGGATGTCTAATCTTCTCTCTTATGACAAAAGTCAATCTTCCCTGGTTGGCGAAGCTCCTGGGGAAGGGATCTATGACAATTGAATTTGGGGGGGAGGATCTATCTGTAGCCAGATAAAGGGAGTTCAGAGAAAGCCTCTCCCTGCATTTGCTGTTTTTTGCAAGTGCCTACAGCTCAAAATATACCATAGCATATTTTGGGGCGGCATATTCTGTTGCCCATTGAGGTCAACATGAATAAGGGAGGACCTGCAAGTTCCTTTCTATAGATTTAGTCATTTACTTTATATTCTTAATTTTGATTTATCTTTTGGTTAATTGGAACATGTATTGAGATAATCTTTTCTGATGAAAGGCGACCTTACAGTTGCACACTGTTGATTTATGAACAATATTTACAGCGACTCTATATAAATAGGTGTAATCATTATTATACAGGTCCGTCTGTGACAGATCTGAAATTTTAGAGTCCAGAAATCTCTGGAAATCCAAAGTACTCTCTCTTATTATTCATTTGGTGGTAAAACTTGACTTAACCTGACACGAGACCATTTATGTTCCTTTTTGTATCACTGAATATTCATACATTTCACAGTAGAAATAATTAATGTGTGTGTTTTAAAAGGCATTTACACGGTCAGTTTAGCATTTAGCTCAGACATAACAGCTATTTCATGATGTAAATACACATACATACCAAGCAGTTCATGTACTCAACAAAAAGATCATTTTTTTCTGTTACCCCAACTTAACGCATATAGGTTAGGACCCCAGACTCTGAGTCTTAGTAAAATATGCGCCAGAGTAACCTAGGGTTATACTGTTAAATGTTTTCAGGGTCGTCCACATCTGGACTATAACAGCAACAGCTTCCTAGTAGGTCTTCCTGTTTCTACTCCTGTCTCCCAAGCACAAGTCTATTTTCCAACTAACAGTCATATGCTTTTAAAATCAAATAAGCATCCTTACTTTTCTACTCTCAAGTCTACACTTAACAATGAATGTAAAAGTCCTGTCTGTGGACTACAAGGCCCTTCGTGAGCTGCCCTGGTCTCCTCTCCTCTCTCTTCTCTCATCCCAGCTCCGCGGTTCATGTCTCAGTGCTACTCAAACCATCCCAGGCACATCCTCTTCCCGGGGCATCTTCACTTGCTGGTGCCTCTGTATGGGAAGTTCTTCCCCTGTATATTAAGGTGGCTTTCTCACTCTCTCTTTTGAATAACAACTGGAATTTCACCTCCTTAGGTAGCCTTCCCTAATCCACCTGAAATAGCCCAGCCTGCCTCCTCTTGGAGCCTTCATCCCCTGTATCTTTATCACTTGTCCCTACCCGCCATCATGTGTATATGTATATACCAGTTTTTTTTTAGTGTTTCATTTCTTTAACTAGGACATTAACTTCATGAGGGCAGAAAACGTCTCTTTGTTCAACTCTGTACCCTTAGAGCCTATAACAGTGCCTGGAAAATACTAGGTATTACATAAATGAATGAATGAACTTCATTTGTAATATTTTGTTTTACTTTTTATGTTTATTTCTATGTGTTTAATATTTATTATTTTATTTATCAACACTAGCTATTGATTTTATTTGGACAGTAGAGTACAGAGTTTTTCCTAAGTCAAAATTAATTCCCTTCTCAAACTCTATTCAACCCTGTCACATTATCAAAACTGTTACAAAATTTAGGGAAATCAAAATTAAACAGTACTACATTGTATCATTTTAATTCAAAGGCATAATGTTTTGGAAAGGGTTTAAAGAGCCAAAGCAAGAGCAGAAGTTCTCACTCAAAGCTGTTTTCTGCAAAGAGAGTTAGTTACCTGCGTTAGCTTTATTCTTTGAGATTATTTTGTTAAGTTTTATATAAATACTCCTAAAAAGTCTAACATCATGCAATCACTGTTCCTTAAATATTTTTAGCAAGCTATCATTTACTGGGAATCTACAAATCTATAATAAATTATTATCTTCCTTGTAAGGGACCTTTGCCAATAGTGCTCAGCTGACCTTAATACTGAGGCACAAGGCAACAGAAAATCTCAAACTTAGGTGCATCCTATCTCACAGAAGTTTCTGTCTTACACCCATGGTAAAATTCCGGGCAACACAAACAATAACAAAGTGATAACAGGTGCTGTGCTTAAGAAAAAGGATAAATGCTTTGTAATAGATAAAACTTCTAGCTAAGCCATTTAAAATATGTTTTTTCCATTACATACTAAAGCCAGATGGGGAAACAAAGCTGGAGAAATAACTTACATGTGACAATTGCAGACACAGGTGACTCACTTTTTTGACAAGTGAGTATAAACGCATTGTAGGTCAAGGTTTAGCATGTGCGTGCATGTCAATAAAAACATCAATCCTTGCTCCTTTGTTCAGAGACACTTAGAGCTCTTTGCCAAAAAGAGGGTGGGGAGTTTTTCATGATTCCCTTAAAAAAATACATAAAACTGGAAGTAAAACACAGATGACGTGGCTGGGAGTCTACACAGATGAGAGAAGAGATACAATTAAACTGATACTTCACTTTTGAAATCAATCACTGCCAAAAGTCTACAGGGATAGTTAAAAAATATTATTCTTTGACTTAGTTCTCCACTGAATATCCTAGCATGGGTAGAAACGTTTGTCAGTCCTCATCCTAAATTCCAAGTTGGGTCCTAAAACAGTTGGACATTGGAGTATAAAGGAAGGCATTTGACTGTAGAGAAAGCCCTGAGGCTTAAGCCTTGAGGCTGTAAGACAAAACAAAATAAAGCAAAGCAAACATACGAATAAACCATAGGGATTCCCTGAATAGTTCAAATGCAGGAAACACTTCTTTGCTTCAATGATATAACAAGTGTATGGAGCATGTTGTGAATGTTAGAATTAGATCTAATAAGATTAAAGGGAATGTATAAAAGGAAGAAAGAAGAATCTGGGGAAAAGCTTAAAGGGATTTACCATAGGGTCATTCACATGCCTTAAGAGCTTTACAGATACCTCTCCTGTTCCAGCAGCTCCATCTGGGATATTTTATCTTCATTTAGTTCACAGTGAACCAGAAAGGAGGTTATCAAAGACAAGGATGTCATAAAAGTCCATCAGGATTTCCTCTGTTTCTCAGAGAGCATGTTAGCATTGCCTTAAAAAAATTGAAGAAAGCGTGCCCGACACTTCTGGGGGGAGGAAGCCACAATGCTTTATTTTTGCCCTTGTCTAAATTCTGAGACTCCTAGCAAAATATCATCTTCATAGTTGAATGAAGTTTTAACCCGGTGATATCTAAAAACAAATAATAAAAATACAATTAAAATGTAGCGTGGCAAAGCAGGGTTATTTTCAACAGTCTCTACCACTGGCCATTCACAGAAATTGTGATTAATTTGGTGTTTCTACAAGGTAGAATGGAGAGACAATTAAGTACAAGGAGCATCAGATAGTGTTCTCTATGTGTTTTCACTTTAATAGTAGAACTGAATCAGTCCTAGACTTAAGGCTGCCCTGGACCACACTAAAATATCTTAACAGAAAAATCTCAGAAAAATCTAACTGATTCCAAGTAATTTAACTATATGCAACAACAAACTTCAACAGTATTTAAAGGACTGCAGCAAAATCAAGCTTGAAACCATGTAATATTCATAATGCCTGGCATCCAATTAAAAACTCACCAGCATTCAGAGAAGCAGGAAAGTATGATTCCATAGCAGGAGAAAAATTAATAGAAATACACTTAGAAATGACAGATGTTTGAATGAGAAGACAAAGACAATAACACAATTATAAATATGTGCCATAAAGCCAAGAAGGTCTGGAAAGACATGATTATATGAGGAAATAGATAGAAGATATTTTAAGAACCCACATGAAAGCTCAGGATATTGAAAGATACTATCTGAAATTTAAAAATGCATTATATGAGACTAACAACTGATTATACATTGCAGAAGAAAATATCAGTGTAGTTAAAGACACTGTAATAGAAACTATCCAAAATGATGGGAATTCCCGGGGGCTCCAGTGGTTAGGACTCCTCACTTCCATTGCGGGGAGCACAGGTTCGATACCTGGTCGGGGAACTAAGATCCCGCAAGCCGCAAGGTGTGGCCAAAAATATAAATACATTAAAAAAATAAAATCATGTCACTGAAGTCCTATTATGATGGAATGGAGAAGGGAGGGGACAAAAAAATTAAAAATTGAAGAAATAAAATTTTTCAAATTTTATAAAACTTTAAACCAATATATTAAAGAAGCTGAAGAAGCTATGAAAGGAAGAACCTAAAGAAAGCCACATGAAAAGGTATCATAACCAAACTCTGAAAAGCAATGATAAAGAGAAAAAGGCCCATTATATAGAGGAACAAACATTAGAATGACATCAGACTTTCTCGTCAGATACTATGCAAAGATAAAACAGTGGAGTGATATCTTTAAAGCACCAATAGTGGAAAAAACAAATCCATAACCACAACACTTGTTTACCCAGAAGTTTATACTCAGAGAAAATAACATTCAAAAATAAAGGTGAAATAAAGAATCATTGACACACATACAAAACTAAGAACATTAACCAGTAACACACCTATACTACAGTAAATGCTGGAGAAATTTCTTCCGAGAGAAAGAACATGATCAGGTGGAAATTTGGATCTAAAAAAATAAAGAGTGCAGAGAATGGTAAATATTTGAATAAATAGAAATTTTATATTTCTCAATGTTTACTCACTTTAAACAGTAATTCACTACTGAAAGAATGATTAAAGTTTATAACATGTAGATTTAAATTTCACAGCAATAAAGCACAAAGAACAAAAAGCAAGAGGAGTAGAAGTCTACTGTTGTGTGTTCTTGTACTATCTGTGCAGTGGTATAATGCTATTTAAAGATAGATTGTGATAAGTTGAAGATGCATATTGAAATATCAAAGCAAGCACACAGACATAAGAAGTAGTGGTATTTGTTCAATAATGGAGATAAAATGAATCATAAAACAATACTCAATTATTTGAAAATAAGACAGTAAAAACCTAACTGAGGAACAAAGAGCAGCTAGAACAACTCCAAAAAAGGAAGAAAAAAAAAAAAAAGCAAATATTAGATTTAAACCTAAATCATATTGATGATTGAATTAAACATAAATGGCCTAAACATCCTTTTAAAAGGCAAAGATTGTCAGAATTAATAAAAATGCACAACCCAACTCTAAGAAAGCTGCTTAACTAAAGGCAACACACTTTAAATATAAAGACACAGATTGGTTTAAAATGAAAGTATTGAAAAAATGTACATACTAAATAACACTAGCCAAAAGAAACTGCAGTTGCTATATTAAGATCCAATAAAGTATTTTTACTCTGATTTAAAAAAATAGCTAAGAAAAACCTTTTAGAATGAAAACTTTTCACCAATCAGAAAATATTTTCTCATGTTTTTTAGAGAAATTTGCCAGAACATTTCCCTCCCTTAGTAGAAACATTCCATTTGAAATTCCATACATTTGGATTTATTCTCTCCATGGCCTCCATCACTTGATGGCTGTAATTTAGGCATTCAGACTCTAATGAGGGTACTTTTCACTCAGCACACTAGGGCACCACTGTTGATTGGTTGCCCTAAACTAGAGGCCTGAAATTGAGACTTACTACCAGGAAGTGATGAAGTCACTGGGGGGAATCTGGCCCTGGTTTCTATCAGCATAACACTTGGTCACAGAAATAGACATATAAAAAATTAATATTTATATAGAAAAAAACTCACTTCAAGACAATTATCTAAGATAATCATGTGGATATGCAAGGAATTTTTAAATAATTATGTTTAAGAGATTGTGAAGTTGTTCAAACAAAACCCTCTGGAAAAAAATGGCAAGGTTTAAAGCCTCCTTTTAACTTCAAAAACCTGAAACAAAATGAAAAGGAAAAAAGGAATTAAAAACCCCATCCTGCAGAGAGACAGATGCAGAAATGAGGTTATTATCTCAAGTACTGGGTGGCTTTTAGCCAACAACAGAAGCATTAGTATGGGATCTTACAGAACAGGCACACATGTCATCACCGTTAAGTAAAGTAATTACAGATTTGGCACCAGCAAAGGCTTTTTATTTGCCAAAATGTGGTGGTTCAAGTAGCAAATTATTACCACCACTTTGAGCAGGTCTGATCATCCATCAGTTATTAATTCCCTTGGCACACCATTGCATAATATGGCTGTTTCTGGGCAAATGAGCCACCGTGGCTCCAGTTAAATGAAACTCACTTCTGCAGTCTGATCTTTCTTCAAAATTGCAATTTGACTGTGAGATACAATGACTTATATGATCATTTTCATGACTGTCATACTCAAATATGTTTCTGGGGAGAACGTTTCTGACTGTCTTCCATAATTGAAAGGGTTGGAATTAATTTCAGAAGTCATGTTATAGATATAAAGAAAATAATTACCCATGGCATTATAATTTCTTCTTTATTGGTGTTTGCCCTGTGATGATTTCAGTGCTCAGATGCACAGAATTTCTTACATTATTCAAAACTTTCACATTGAGTGTATTATACTAAATTCTTAAAATACATAATCACTAAGGTTTTGTCTTAGATGATGTTCTTTTGGCACGCTTCTTTGACTAAAATCAAACTGATACAACCTTCATCATTGCCTAAACTATATGTTACACTAATTTGTTTATTTGCTTGTTTTTGTTCGCTTTTTTATTTCTTTGTCTCCCCCTCTGGATTGTAATCTCCATGAGGACAGGGGCTTTATCTGTCTGTTCATCAGTGTATTACCGGTCCTGAGAATAGTGTCTGGATTATAGTAACTCTCACTAAATATATATCTAATGAATGAATAAAGCTTTCCAGATGCTTCCAGAAAACATGTAATAGTTGATGATTTTATTTTTTTTCTGAAGATAAAGAAAAGCAGTTTATACAGCTACCCCTGAATTTAGGGAAAAAAAAAAAGGTAACTTTCCTCTTTTATGATGATACATAAATAAATATATCAATTAAAAAGCATACTGTTTATTTTTCAAAATTGCTTTGCTGACTCCATGGCTAATTCAGGCAGGTACTAAGAAGTCTACTATGATTTAAAATCTCAAGGAATGGTTTGCAAAAGTAAAACAAATGTTTACGTATTTATTTAAGGGCATACGTTCTATAAAGAGATCCCGTCTTATTACTATGGTAATAAATTGGAAGCCACCAATTACCTTTTTAAGGCTATGGTTATATACAGTTCACATATTGCTTAATGAAATTTCTTCATGTCAAAGAAAATTATGAATCCCAAAACTTTTTCCTCGTTTCCTTATATGAAAATATCAAAGCATTAAAAAACAACAACAACACCTAATTCTCAATAAGTTGTAGAAATGGACAGAAACAGTAATCCCGCTATTGTTTTAGAGTAAATGTCTCAGGCTGACATCACAGTCTAGGTATGTTTGATATCATTATGCACAGTATTCTACACATGCTTAATCTTAGCTCTCAAACAAGCATATGAAGAACAGCCAAGAAACAGGTGCATCACACTCTTCCAGCACAAGCCTGTCAGTTTGGATGAAAATAATTTTATGGTGCAAGAATCTAATCTGCTAATAGACTGCTTATATTTATGTCATAATCAGTTTTCCAACTAGCCTAAACAAATCTATTTTCACCCAAGGGCTTTTCCTAAGAGTTCACTTAAAGATTTATAAGAACATAGGATTTGGGAGAAGAAAATACAAGGGAAATTGATTCCTTGCTCATTTTTATAAAGGATAAATTCAGGGCTCCTGTTTGGAGTGGATGCCAAATTCTGTAGTGCTTTCTTTTCACTCTCTTTTTCCTCTTTTTAAATTCACTCTCTTCCTTCCTTGTCTCTTCCTACAATCAAAAAGGATAAATTTAGGGCTTCCCTGCTGGCGCAGTGGTTGAGAGTCTGCCTGCCGATGCAGGGGACATGGGTTCGTGCCCCGGTCCGGGAGGATCCCACGTGCCGCGGAGCGGCTGGGCCCGTGAGCCATGGCCGCTGAGCCTGCGTGTCAGGAGCAAAAAAAGGATAAATTTAGAGAAGTTCATGTTAAGGCTGAATCATGTGAAAAGGGATAAGAGAAGCAGGACTATCACACTTCACCCATGAGTAGCAACAATAATTACCATCAGAAAACAATCTAGACACAGAATATTTCCTATAAAAAGTATAATGTATTCGAATATTTATTGTCTAAAAGACTACGAAGAACTAGTAAAAGTTTTAATTTTCCATATTCCTAACACTTTATACTTCAATATTTTCAAAGCATGATAACTAAACAATTTTTCAAATTTTAGTTATGTAAAACAGGGCAAAGTAATTATATGCATTTTAAATAATTTACATTTTTTCTAATGGCTGTTATAAAGATTAAACACATCTTGAAAATTCTAGCCTAGCACTAATTTTATGCACAATAGAATGAATGTATTAATATTAATATCAATATTAATATTTTATTAAATAAATATACATAAGTGGCTCTATCTTGGTTTCTATCTTTAAAATCAACAACTAATGATTAAGATTAGAGCCACATGTCCTAGGAAAGGTGATAAATCGCATTCTAAGGTCAAAGTAATTTTACTCTTTGCAGTGAATAATTCTATTTTTTTCTACTCTATACATTTTTAGGTGAGCAAATTTTGAATCCAGTTCAAATGGAGGTGTTCACTATGATAAAATCCTCCTGCATAGCCCTCATATTGAATTATAAGAAGGTTCAAATTGACAGCTTCTTTTGGTATACAAAGGAGGAGAGAAAGGGAAGAAATGGAAAAGGAAGGAGGAAAAGAGGGAGGGATAAAAGAGTGATAAAGTGGTGGACATTTAGACTTGCCATCTGAATCCTTTGAAGGGAGATTTGTTGCCCCAGCTGTCTGGTCTTCCAGGATTTGCCTCCACTACAGAGATCAAACTTGCCCAGGTCCCATACTTTGTAGGACTAGAACAGGCTACGTTCAATCATGGATCCAGGCAGAATTATGAAGGCCCAGCCCCTTAAGTCCAATATGGGTTAAACTGGGTGCCATATATATATATGCACACACACACACATATATATAAAATTGGGATGGGCAAAACGTTCATTCGGGTTTTCCATAAAAACTTATGGAAAACCCGAATGAACGTTTTGGCCAAAACCCAATATATTCCAGAGATCTCCAGGGGTTGGCTTAGGTTTTTTTTGGACCTGCATGTCTGTTCAGTTTCTCCCTTTTCCCAGTCCTGCTTCCCATCCCACTTCCTTCCACAGGCAATGATCTCTAACGAAGACATTCCAAACTCCTACTCGGCATCTGCCCCCAGAAAACCCAACCTGAGACATTCAGGGAGAGAAAAGGAGAGAACAAAGGAATAAAAGATGGATAAAGAAAAAATAAACTCACATTTGTTGACTACTGAATATATTAGTGGCCAGTCATTGAGCTAATAATCATTTTACAGAAACATTTAAATATTTAACCTTCATGGGAACATTTAATGAGGAAATTATACTTATCCTCATTCTATGAATATAGAAACTGAGACTCAAAGAGACTTAGCCTCTGTTTTGAAGTTGTGTAGGTACTGAATTGGACAGCTAAGACTCAAATGCAAGAGGTTTCAAATCCTTTCCACTACACCACAACTTTTTTTGTGCATCTGCTTTTTGTAACACCTATAAGTTCCTTGAAATACATGATCTCAATTGAATCTCTACATTATATGCATTTTTTAAATAGTGAAGCTGGTGTTACCTTGATACCAAGTACTGACAAAAATATTACAAGATCAACATAAGCCAGTCTTATGATCATTGTTTTATATAGTCAACAGTCTCTTAAATTTATCACTATTCATCCTCTGGTGTATTTTATTCCTTCCACCATTTGCATGTGTTCATCTGAGATGATTCTCCCTCCATCTGTAGATCTCCCTTTATTATTTCATGAAGTGTGGTTTTTCTGGTGACTAATAACCTCAGTTTTTTCTTCTTTAAGCATCTATATTTCATTTTCACTTTTGAAGACTATTTTCAATATGATAAAACTCCTTGTTGGTATGTATTTTCCCCTTTATCTTAAAGATGTTATTCCATTGTAATCTAACTTCCATTTTGTTGGTTGAAAATCGTTTTTCAGTCTTAGATTTTGCTCCTTTGAAATCACCAAGTAATGGCATTCTATAGGAAAAACTTTAGAGCATCCAAATAATATTTACCTCCTCCAGATGGGATTACTTTTCTTGTAGGAAACAGTTACTGTGGGAGCAGGTCATCTGATCCAACAAGGAATTGAGATGAACTGAGTCAGGCTTTAGGTATCTTTGAGGGCTGGTCTGTTTGTGGTTTGCCTTTACTCTTAAAGGGTAGTTCTTCAGGATTCCCAGCTAAAAATGTAAGGTTTTCCTTGGTAAACCCTGAATTTAATTTCTTAGCCTCTCAGTAGCTGCTTTATTCATGGAATTTGAGATGCTCAAAATTAGGAATCACCAAATGCCTTGAGGAGAGCACTTGGCAGAGAATTTTGGGTTCACTTAATCACATTTTCCTTCCCTCTACATCTTGACCTCTCAAGTCCTGTCTGCCTTCTTTGCTTTCTGTTGCCTTAAATCTGCCAGCTTTTAAGTTGTTTTCTGTGGGATATTTGATCTAATACAAGTTACTCCATTGTAGCCAGAAGATAGTCTCCATTTGTTTTCTCATTAGATCTTGTTAGAACAATGTTTGGTTATTTTGATGCCACTTTTTATTATATATAGCCATTTTGTATAGAGAGTTAATATTTTATGTCACTGGCTGTACCAATATTTTTTTCCTAGCTTATCTAGCTTTGGTTGATGACTCTACCTGTGTATATCTTTCCACATGAGTTCCTCTAATGTTTTCTCAAAACTACAATCTTTCTCTTACATTCTCTTTCCTTTTATTGCCTCTCTATTCTTTCAAGGAAACTGTCTCTATTCCTAAAAATTTTATTCAAGAAAAATTATGGCAAGGGTAGTTTGAGGTAGAGTAAAAGAAGGGCAAAAGTTCTTAGATCATTAATTATTTACAGTTGTAAATGTTTAGACATAAATGGAAATGCATTGTAAGCAAAAAGGACGAGTACTCCCCTAAATGGAGGTCAAATTATATGAGATTTTTCTCTCAAGCAAACGCACATGAGATAGTACCTGGGTGTGTTGTAAGTCATAGTTAGAAGGTTCAGGCCATCATGTTGATCATGAAGAAACTATATTGTTATAGAAAACTCTGTGTTAAAACAAACTGATCACATACGTACGTGAGACACAGTAATTTCACACTTTTTCTTTCCAGGTGAGACCAACTCTTGTATATATATTTCCAGTTTATATTCAAGCTTTGACTTTCAGATGTTTACATGTTAAAAGTCCTATATACTATGTTTCTTCCCCTTAGAAAGTTTTTTCTTACTCCTACTTCCCTGAAAGTAATATAAATCACCAACTTGTTTGAATAATAAACAAATAAAATGGTATATAATTTATCATTCCCTTCCTGGAAACTTGAATCTTATTACTCTGAATGCAGAGATATAATCTAATATTATCAATACATACTGAGCAACCTCGGCTTTTTCAATCTGTTTGCATTTGTAATGTAATATTTCTTTGGAATTATTCCTTTAAATAGTCAAACTTATCTCTATCTCCATATGGTGATGTGTAGCTCGATATTTTAAAGAAAATGAAATGCTAGATGAGTCTCTGCTAGCATTCCTGAGCTCACTAATGCATTTATTTCTTCTACCTTTTTAAAGAGACTATGGCATGTCACAAACTAGTTTCTGCATTATTATATTTCTATAAGTGATAGAAATTAAAGGTTAACATTTGAAAACTATCACATGGCCACCAATCCTAAGCATTTTAAGTCAACACTTTTCCTACAAAACAAGATCAAAAAAGGAATTCATAATTAACATAAAAAAGGTGATGCAATGTATCCCTAGTTTGAATAGAGGGATAATAGAATTACAGTCAACTATCTCCACTTCTTCTGTCATTTTACTTAATAGTATCATGATTGACATATGAATAAGACCTCAGAATCATTAAGTGAAAATGTTCTGAATTTACATGTGAGAAAATGTGGTTAGATAATATTATACAGCTAGGTATATTTGAAAAGTAGACTTCTTGAAAGGAAAGTGGTGTTCCTGGCTGCTGAAAGACAGAGTGGAAAACCTAGGGCAAAAGAGAGCTCAGTTGGATTTAACAGACTCTTTAAGAGCACAGGGTCATATCCAAAAAATCATTGCTAAGACCAATATGAAGGAGCTTTTCCCTATGTTTTCTCCTAGGAGTTTTATGATTTCAGGTATCACATTAAGTCTTTAACCCTTTTCAAGTTAATTTTTGTGTATGGTGTAAGATAAGGGTCCAATTTCGTTCTTTTGCATATGGATATCGAGTTTTTCCACCACCATTTATTAAAGAGACCACCCTTTTCCCATTGTTTACTCTTGGTGACCTTATCAAGGATAAGTTGACTGCATATGTGTGAGTTTACTTCTGGGCTCTGTGTTCTCTTCCATTGGTCTATGTGTCTGTTTTTATGCCACTACCAGATTGTTTTGATTACTATAGCTTTTAGTATAGTTTGAAATAAAGACATATGATGCCTTCAGATTTGTTCTTTCTCAAAATTACTTTGGCTCTCTGCGACCTCTCAAGCTACAGTACTAATTTTAGTATTTTTTTTTCTTTTTCTGTGAAAAGTGTGATTGAAGATTTTATAAGGATTGTACTGGATATGTAGATAGCTTTGGGTAGTATGAACATTTTAACAATATTAATTTTTCCAACCCATGTACATGGGACATCTTTCTATTTATTTGTGTCTTCTTTAATACCTTTGATTAGTGTCCTATAGTTTTCAGTGTACAGATCTAAAAGGACTTTTGAATTATTTCTGTTTGATTTTTATCTTTTTCATTTATATTATTCATTTAATTTGATTTTAATAAATGTCCTTATTCTCTTTTTGTTAAGTTTTATTAACTAATTGCATTATGTATTGATTTATAATATTTATCTCTCTTGACCTAACTTTCAAATGTAGTAAGGAAAAAGAAAAAGATGAAGACACACCTATGAATATTATTTATTTCTTTTGTAAGGGATATAGAAAGTGTTTCATCTCTGCCATTTATCTGTTCCAGTCCTACCAATACAAATGTCAACTACAGATTCAAGGTGTCAGTGACCAACCAAAAGTCTGGTTCTGTTTTTTAGCTCCAAATTCATCCAGGACAGTAATGAGGCTGCCCTCATGTAATGCTGCAGAAATCTTTTAATGATCAAGGCTTTTCTGTTCCAAAACCCCCAATCTCTTTAGAAATAAATTTAAGATTACAAATTCCTGGATCTAGCCAAAAGTCCCTAATATAGACCAAGCTGTGTTTACAAATGAAGGAAATAAGATAGAGGCTCCATGGAGGGAGGGGTTCTTTGTGTAATCACACAGATCGAGGCTTAGTAAGCAGACGTTTCTGAATTCTGCACTACGATTTTTTTTTTAGAAAAAAGGGTCCACAAGATTTTTTTAAATCTCTAATATAATTAGCCCACCTCTTGTCTGTGAAAATTTTGTCATTTTCCATTAAGACAAACGTGCAGAAGGGATCTCCCTACACTGTTCCTCAATCCTGAGAACTCGGTGGAATTAGTAATGTAGTCAACAGGAATGTTAGGATGGGAGTTATATTTTTGCTGGCTTCTCTGTAAATACAAAGGAGAAAAAGCTCATTTTGATCAGCTAGGGTTTGACGTAGATTTCCCCAGGAAAAGCATCTGTCCTTACTCTTCATGTCGATTTTGTGGTGTGTGGCTACTATCCACAGGTGGCTGACTCCCCATAGAGTCCTTTTACCACTCAGGTCGACACACGGCTGAGATGAGAAAACAGACTTGAGATTTTGAGTGGCTAGCTGACGGACGCCTGACCACTAAACCACATTGCCACTCCACTCCCCAACCAGAAGCTTGCTCCACTGTTTTATTACAAGATTTGCTGTTGCAGTTGTTGTTGTCATATTTTATCCCCATTTTATTTTAGTGTAAAAATCAGGAGATCTAATTTATAACCTAGATCTTTAAACTAACCACTTTAAGTGTTCTCATCTGTAACGTATGGGTCTTAAAGTAGATAACACAAAAATAAAAGAAAACAAAAAGCGAATGATAAAATATCCCTTCCAGATCTAAGCTTCTGTTATTGATGATGTGTTCACATCATTCTCATCATTGAATAACATACATGTTGGATGTCTCTTATGAGCAAGAAAATATCTGATGTGCAAAAAAGTATAACGCATGGCCCCTGCCCTTTGGAGACTCAAAAACAACTATAGAAAACAAATCAAGTCATAAGCAAACCTGTGTCTCTTAATATCAGTATGTGTTTTTGAACACTGGTAAAAAAAAAAGATCTCTGGCTCAAGATACGAAATATAAATGACCAGTCATTTTGCAGAAGCAAGCAAATGACAACTTCTGGTTAACTCAGAATTGCACATCAATTGCAGTTGGAAAGTGTATGGTCTTTCAAGCCGTCTTCCTTTTCCTATTGGTGCTTCCTAGAGTAATAAGATGACTGGGTCTCAGAATGTGGGTTTGCTGCAGGCAGCATCATGCATCAGACATTTTATGGTCCACCTATTTCCTGATCAAAGGAGAAGTTCCAAACCCATTTTCACCAACATTTGCAGATGCTCTCCCCCTCCAAATGTCTTTTTAAGTATCCAGACACAGCAGTCTGGCTCTTTTTCTGGGTAGTGATCTCTTCTGGCTACACGAATAGTTACATGCTCCAATAGATGAGATCTTCCAAAAATTTTACATTTGAAAATAAAAATATCATTTTCTATTTGGATCCACATGGCCTTGAAACGAAGATCATTCATGAGAGGTGCGATGAAGCCCTCCATTTTGTTCACAGAGACCCAAAGGATGGAGAGGAGGGAGATTGGATGAGGTTTCTGGGACCGTTTCAGGAGAGGAGTGCCATTGGCAACTGGAGGAAATATCTTTGTCTCAGTCATTACGCTGCCAGGAGTGCTGGAAACTCAGCTGCACACAGTGGGAGACGGGAGCTCTCAGAAGAGGCAGATGGCACGGCATGAGGAAGCTAGGAAGCAGAAGCTTCAACTTTCCTGGAACCATCCTCTCTCCTCCTTTGTCACATGGCTCATGAGATTCTGAGTTTGCTTGTTCTTTCCTGCAGTTGAAAGCACAGAGTAATTGCCAGGAGAGGAGCCCCAAGCCTTCCCCCAGATACCCTTCCAACCTTGTCCCTCAAGGTCCACAAGAGCAGGGTCAGGGAGAAGTGTCAGTGTGGTTTTTGAAGTCAGTGTCTGGCCAGTTAGCTGAGGGAGCTTCAACTTTGTTAAAGAAAACAAATATTTTCTTCTTTCTCCTGCATATTTTCTGCTGGTTTAGAATCACACATGCATACACACACTGTTGCCAAGAATAAGGGGAAATTATATTTCCCACCATTTCTAATCATCTTGAGTGGAACCAATTTATTTTGTGTTGAATGGGGGTGCTCATAAGCGAAAAGGTAGCCCTGGGACTGGATTGAGATGTGAAGGGAAATTGAAGCACAGGAAAGCTCCATGCATGATGGTTTGCACCAGATCCATAATCACCACATAAGATGTTCTTATGTAGACAGGTGCAGGTAATTAAGCAACACAGTGACAATTTTTCAGTCCCTTAGCCATTTCCAGGGGATCTGGGATAATGCCATTCTCTCCAGACAAACCTTTCGAGATGGCGTCAGGAGCGAAGAACTTCCACTCCACTGGCCAGTCGCATAAGAAACAATTCAAATTTAATTTTGTCCTTTTAACTGAGAGTAAAATTAATCTCTTAATCTATTGGGCTGGCTACCTTCTGAAATACATTCTCTGTAACACATGATGTATCAAATTAAAATTAGAGTTACACAAATCATTAAGGATTCAAATTTCAAAATTTCTTGGGACATGGAATTTGCAAATAAAAGTATGGTGCACTAATGAATTGACAAAATTAGATGTGAAAAATGATATTGAAAATATAATCATACCCATCCATATATTGTGTACCTTAATTTCATTTCAGCCACCTAGTAATTCTTGAGGTAGGCACTCTCTCTATTTTATAGCTGAGGAAGCTTAGAGAGATTAAGAACACTTCTAAGGCCCCGAAGCTAGATGGGGTGATATTTGGGTCTAGGTATGTCTCAGTACTAGTTTTGGTTGTTAAGAATAGCTAAATGGCACATCAGTTGGGTAGCTTGTGTCTTTAGAAACCAGCTGGGAAGTCATAGCAAATCAATAATTGGATCTCAACCTACAACAGAATTATTCCAGTTTTTCATTGACAGTATTAGCCTGATACTGAAGTTAAAACTGATACTGTTACAAGCATATTGATTAATTAAGGCCCTAATAAAGTTTCTTCAGTAAAGAACAAAAATACATTATCTTAGTTTCTTGGTTCCTTCTGCAGACTTCTAGTAGGAAGTGCCTGAAGGGTATTTGTTATGGGCTGAATTGTGTCCCCCAGAATTGTTATGCTGAAGTCTTAACCCCGACCCCTTCAGAATATGACTGTATCTGGAGATAGGCCTTTTAAGAGGTTATTAACTTAAAATAAGGCCATCAAGGTGGACTGTAATCTAATCTGACTGGTATACTTCGGAGAAGAGGAGGTTAGGTCAGAGACACACACTCAGGAAAGCCCATGTGAGGGCAGCCTCACATGCAGAGAGAGGCCTCAGAACAAACCAGCCCTATCAACACTGTGATCTTGGGCTTCTAGCCTCCAGAACTGTGAGAGAATCAATTTCTGTGGTTTAAGCTGCCTGCTCTTTGGTACTTTGTTATGACAGCCCTTTCAAATTCACTCAGTATTTTATGCCCATATTTATGAAATTCAAAAGCACAGACTCTTACTGACAAACTAGCAAGGATATAATGTAATTTAGAGATAATAAAACAGAAAGGTTCTTTTTAAGGATTTTAAATATAAAAATGACCCTAATTAATACATCTTCAAATATTTATTTCCCACTTATAAACATGAAAGCAAATTCAGCTTTGGCCAATTCCAATATAGATGGAACAACCAAGGACAGTAGATAATTGTTTTGGACACATGTGGTGATGAGGCCTTTGTTCATTATTATATTTTGTTTGGATCTCTAAAGCCATGTAGTATAAAATAATAGCACACAAAACAGGAAATTAATTGGAAAACCAGGGTTATATTTTGCCTGTGCCAGTATCTTGTTATATGTCATTTGAGAAATTCAGTTAACCTCTTTGGGCCTCCGTTTCTTTACCTCCAAAGTGAGGGGGTTGAACTAAATGAGTCTTGAGGTTCCTTCTCACATTAGTGTTTATATTTATGACTGAACAAAGCAGCAACTGTGAAAAAGGAATTTCTGAAGAAAAAAATGGATATTTTTCCTGGATAATATAATATAATATAATATAATATTATATACCTTACTCTAGATTCGTTCTAGAGAAAATAAATGATATTGCTATGATGAGGATACTCTCATTTCATAAAAATGAAGAGTAAAAATGGCTTTCAATGAGGAAAAAAAAAATCATTTGTAAGGGAAAAAAAGACCTAATTTTGAAAGTGTTCAAATACTGAAATAGACTACAAAGCAACATTAAATGACTTTCTTCCTTGGATATCTTTTAAAGTAATTATTTATTCATTTGTTCTTTTAATAAACATATCAACTACTTACTATATGTCAGGCAGTTTGTTAGCTGCTAGGTATAAATTCGTGAGCAAAAATAGAAACAAACTCCTGCCATGACTGTTCTATAAAAAAGAAAATAGTAATCAAATTAACATAAACACAAAAGAAAAATTACTTGAAGCAAATGTATCTGGGACTGTGAGAACTTGTAACAGGGATCTTGGGATAGAAAGTCTGGCAATGCTTCCCCGAGGAAGTGGCCTTTGAGCTATTTGAGCTGCTATCTGACAGAAGCACAAAGATACCACGAGTCTCCTTACCACATATAAGCTTCACTTTTTTCTTACCAACAGAATCCTGAATTTTTTTTTTTTTCCTTTTACTGGCCATCAGTGTGCTCAGCTGAATGAGTAACCTCTAGCCTCTGTTGCAACTAGGGGTACCTATGTGACACAATTTCTTGTACATGAGAAATAATCAGAACACTGCTAATGATTTCTCTGAAAACTTTATGTTTCTAATAGAAGTGCTGCACTTGTATCTTTGCCACTTACTTTTTCTTCCTAACTGGAAGAGAGATGCAACATTTGGAGATACAACAGCCATCTTGTGACCATGAAGAACAAAGCCAGAGACAGGTCGTCTAGTAGGTCAAATCTGTAAAAGTGCTTCCCCTGGCTGATTCATTGAAACTATCCACACCTTCTGCAATACATACAGCTGGATATTTTCAGTTGGACCCCTCTATAGTATGGATGTACTTGTCTGCTCCCACAGGTGTGGTTATTCACTTATCAAGTGTCAGTTATATTTTCTCTTAAGCCTATTGTCAGATGTACTTGGTATTGTAGTTATTTAATTGCATATTATGTAAAACAATAAAACAAGAGTGTCAAAAGAAGTTTTATTTTTTGTTTTATAGAAAGTAAGTTAAATGTGTTAAAAATGCATGACTGAGAGTTACTAAAAATGGCACAGTGGGTTTGGGCAAAGCATTATTTAAAAATTAGGAAAAATATCATAAAATCCAAGAAAGACTTTGCACTCAAATTGTTATACCATTACTATACAAGAGTCTTCATGCTCTCCATTGCTCCAATTTAGACAGAAACTGGGACTCATGAAGGACACAACATGAGTGTGGTTTTTGGTCAAAAGGCCACAGGAAAATATGAGAAACTTTAATTAACCGACTGATGCGCAGAGAAAGATCATATTGAAAGATGGGTGAAAACAAAATGTGTATTTATATGCTTTAGGTTCAACTGTGAAGCTTAATGTATGTATGTTTTCATTTTCCATGATTTCTTGTCTTAAGTGACTTTTTTTATTGACTAATCAGCTTCTGATGGTGTGATGGAACAAGATATCCAGTGATCTTCTATTAGACTATTTAAGCAGCATTTACCCCATTTTAAGCCTGAAAATTTTGACACAGATGATGACTAAATCAAATCAGGTCCCTTGGTTCAATACGCTAGTTATTTATGGATGCAAAATATGATTTAAGTTGCTTCTCACTTCATTTCCATTGTTCGATCCCTGACCATCATTTTGTCTAAGAAAACAGTGATACATCAAACACAACAGAAATTTTGTGAACATTAACTCACATTGGCTATATTCTCTCATTACGTAAGATATTCCCTAATGTAAATTAGGCCCATGAGGAAATGTGCCAAAAGGATATCATTTAGTGTTGTACACGAATAATTTATACAGCCATACAAACACAGAGTTGCTCCCATGCACTGAATGTCACCTAAAGGACCGGAAGAGTGAATTCGCTTCCAAAATGCCAAACTGATAGAAACTAGTTTCCTTATTTGATACATACTTTCTACAGGAAAACAAAATGGCAACTTGCCAAACAAACGAACAAACAAACAAAAGCCCCAAACCTGCCTGATCATACAGGTCCTTAACAGCTGAGTTTTGGCAATTTAGTGCAAGGGCTGTTGCCTCACAGCTGCTGAGCAATGCCATAGTCTAGGAATTCAACTTCAGCGGCAAAATGGCTGCCACTCACGATGCCTGTGTAGAAGTCCTTCCCATCGTGGTTTACTGTGCTAATGTTGGGTCCAGGGACCATCAGATAATTCATTTGCCTACAGTTGCCTGAAAATTTTGCACCACTCCAGATACTCTCACGTAATCAGATGGAATACACCTGGCCAAGGCAGACTTCTGCCATGTTATGCTCATAACATGCTGGTGGAATATATTCATCTTCTGAGTGAATCTGTGGAAGATGTTGACAGTTTTGTGTGTGTGCTTTTTAATCCAGATATGACTGTGCTCCTCTGGGCAGCTCCAGTCCTCAAATAGCAGTAGCCAAATCTATAAAAACTAAATGTACACCATAAAGTTCTAATGAGCAGTAGAGACTTGGGGTCTTGCTGTACATAATGCTGAATGCTAGTGTGTGTCCACACATGGGTTTGTACTGGAAAGAATTTTCCACATTTTTGTCCCTTTTTCTAAACATGCGGCCATCCTCTGTGTATTGCCATGCCAACACATGAACTGATAATTATATGGGTCTTTAAAAGGAGAATTTTTCTTTTTTAATTTACATATTGTAAATTAACACTTGCAGATGGTGTAAATACAAATTGTAGTTCTAACTATGAGTGATTACATTTAGGTTCCATGTGAAACTTTGTACAATGGCCACATAAAATTATGTGGAAAACTTTTAGTCAGTCTCCTTCCTGGAATTTATATGCTGAGAAATTTCATTTTCTCTTGAAGCTCACATAGAAAGTGGTCTAAGCATAAGTGTCTTAACATCTTTGAGGCTGAAGAATATGAATTAGTAAGATCTATTTCTTACGGAAATAACTTTTTAAGTGTAATTGTGGATTTATACACATCATACTTAACATTTATCCCTAACATTTTATTTTATTTTTTGACTGTAATGTTGTTTTTATTTTTAAATTTTTTATTGAACTATAGTTAATTTACAGTTATGTCACTAACATTTTTAGACTCATAAATTGAATCAGTATCCCTGTAGTATATTTGTATAGACATCTTAGATATATAGATAAATAGATATGGATATAATAGTGCAATTACCTGAGTAGTACAAGTTTTTATTATGTCCAAAAGAATATAGACATTATCAAACACTGGTTGTGTCTGTGGAATTTGGTACAATATTTTTTTGGAGGAAATACGTATTAAAACCAATATGAATGTACAGGTATAGTTTTCTCATGCCCAAGAACCACATATGAAAGAAGACAACATAAAAACCTTTGCAAAGAAAATAGTTCATACGTCATGAAACAATTTTCAAAAACGTAGTGTTATTATAATGCCCTAACACAAGAAAATTACCAAGCAAATTTTTAAGATAATTTTTTGAGAGTGCAAACTTACAAATAGCAATTAGTATTTTCTTATTTGGATCAAATTTTCTCCCAATTTCGTTTGAAAGTATAAAAATGCCTTTCAATGGGAAGAATAGCTGGAGTACCTATCACACAATGTGTCTTATAGCCAGTCTTTCACACTTAACTGGTTTTCAACATTTTAAAATCAATTATAATCATGGATCTGATGTTTCTGTACCATTCTCGGTATGTAGATATTTTTAACCAAATTTCCTTTGACCATGTTCATGAAAAATTAAAAAAGAAATGTGAAGTCGATTTAGACTTTTACATCATAAAATGATGTAAAATAAATCATAAAATAATTAGTGAGGGTAAATGAGAGTTTCTTAAACCAAAAAAAATCCAATCTCAACTGTCATTCAATTTTTTCATCCCTGTATAAACAAATGAACACATTCATATACAGCTCATTTTTCCATTACCTTCTTTTGAAAAAAACATCTTTATTGGAGTATAAGTGCTTTACAATGGTGTGTTAGTTTCTGCTGTAAACATTACCATTTTAATAGTAGTTTCTTTAAAAAATTATTTAGCTGACATAGTCCTAATGAAATAGCTTTTTTCTTTTCCAACAAATAACGTTTATTCATTTAACCAATTTATCATAAAGAGATACTGAGCTATATATAGTCCTATTAGTCACACAAAATATAAAAGAAGGAATCATGGTTCTATTATGAGGATCTTCAAATGGTTAAAAATGGAAAAGGTATTCAGAGACGCAACAAATGATTTCTGCACTTCTCCACCAACTGTTGAGTCTCTTCACCATGACTCAAAGACTGACTCCTGCAGTGCTATGGGCAGCACCTCAACAATCCTAATCACAAACCTAACTCCACTGTTAGCTTACGCATGCGCACGTGTGTGCACGCGTGCATATATGCATCGTATGTTTAGATCACTTGTGCATATATGTACATTTATTGATAAATTACTCTGTGCTAGCTAGACATTTTATTAAGTGCTGTCCTATACGGTATCCCCTTTAATCATTACACGACATACGAGAAAATTATAGCTCACAATAGCTAGGTATTTGGCAAACGCTGGATTTTGAACTTAGATCAAATTTCAAGACTATGGCTTAGTATCTATGCTACAGTAAATAATGGTCGATCACACACAATTTGCTTTATAAATAAATATTCACATAAAAGAAAACATTCACTCGCAAGAAACAACTGTCATGTCTGTGGAGGGGTAAGAAGAAGGAAGCTGCATTTAAATTATCTTTAGTAATGCTACGATTGAGAAACTTTATAACACTTAACAAGAGAGTAGGATTGGCCAGTTTTATAATTTTATCTCTATTGCCAACACATGGGATCCTGTATCCTACAAGCTCTGATGACGACAGTTAAGGCTAGTTGGGAAAATATCCGTGATGGCTCTAAGTTTTCTTTTCCATCTGGCTCTAAAAATCTAAGAGCGCAAAGGCTGTTTTAGAGCTTCTGAGCAGCACAGTAAAGAAATTATTTAGAAAAGGCAGAAAAAACATAAGTATTTTATGCAAAATATTTTCTACTGTCTATAAAGTAAGAAACACCATGGAGATGTACAAGGCAGATTATACTCAAATAAACACACAATAGCAGAACAGGAGGAATTGGTCATTCTCCTATGACCAATATGATATGAATTGGTCATATCTATGTCTCAATGGCAGAGTTGAGACATAGATACTCCCATCTTTTCTGACCCTTAAACCACCTTTACCCTTTAAAAGAACTTCTTAAACAGGACGTATTTTGTTTGGAAGCAAACCTTGAGGAGAAATGACTGGTTAGAAAGCCCTGATCTCCAGATGAAACCTTGGGATGGTTTGCCACAGTGAGTGGATTTACAGGCTGTAGCGACAGACATTCACACTATACTTTATATTCTTTCCACTACCACATACCTCATGTCTACAGAGAATTACAAGTTCATTTGAACAAAAGAAAGAACTCATACTCTTTTAATCACATTAATATTGGCCTTTATTCATGCTAGACTATGCCTCCCAGGAAAAGCTTTTGTATCTATCAGATCTTAAATGACCACCAGATGAGGAAAGAGGGTTGAAAGTCAGAATCAGTGGATCTCTTTTTATTAAGAATATCAGTAAATATTCAAAGCGAATGAGTTCACATTAGGCAGAAGGCCTAATTCCAAGTGTTCATGTTCACCAAAGTCCCAAAGAAATATTTCCTTTCAAATTTTGGGAAGAATGTTTTAACAGACCATGACATTTCTGACTCTGGGTTTATATTTATGATCATCACTGTCTTCTTTTAACCATACTCTTGTTCAAAAAATGTATAAGCATCAGGGCAAAAATCATCAAATGTCTTCAAAGTTATTTTGACTTATGATCAGACTCTTATGGGAAATTTTCATTTTTACCCAAATTAGTTTTCCTCCTACTAATGAGTTGGCTCTCTCTGCAGATCTTTTAGAGAAGGGAACTGTTGTGTGGTTCATTAGAGGAATGTGTGGATACATAAAAAGCTTTTAGGGGACATTGTTATAATTGGAAAAGTATATATTCACATGGAAATTATTTCCTGGATTAAAATTTTTAAAAGCTGGAAGATTGGCAATTCAAAATTTTATCTCTTGGTTTCTTAGAAAAGCTCCTTTGTTTTCAAATCCACAAGCCAAAACAAGTAGAATGAATCTATTTATTGCCTGGATGGCACAATCAAAATAACAGTGAACTCTGTTTTTGCCAATTGCATGTGGAAAAACAATTGATATTGTGTAAAATATTAAAATACTGAAAAGAAGCTTTTTTTTTTTTTTTTTTTTTTTTTTTGCGGTACGCGGGCCTCTCACTGTTGTGGCCTCTCCCGTTGCGGAGCACAGGCTCCGGACGCGCAGGCTCCGGACGCGCAGCCTCAGCAGCCATGGCTCACGGGCCCAGCCGCTCCGCGGCATGTGGGATCTTCCCGGACCGGGGCACGAACCCGTGTTCCCTGCATCGGCAGGCGGACTCTCAACCACTGCGCCACCAGGGAAGCCCGAAAAGAAGCTTTAAATAAAGAAAATATGTGTTAGAATTGAGAAAGGACCAACCCCTAAAATGAGACTGATTGAAATTCTGAGTTTGTGAATTTTATCATGAAGTTGTATTGAATCCATAATAGACTCTTCTCTAAATCCTTTGAATGCTTGCATGTCAGTGTCTTCAAATGTGTACTGTTAACCTATGCAAGACATAATAATGGCATTAATTTTTAATTGCATTAGGTACAAGCACATTAGCCCATTTGTTCTCCTCAAGTGTCCTTTGATATACACAGGTTATAATAAAATTTTAAAAGTAAGGAAACTGAGAACCAGAAATGAAAAGGAATTTCCCAGTGAAGCATACAGAAAGTGGCGGAGCTAGGTGGAAACCAAGATAGCCTGACGCTGAAGTCCAGTGTCCTTCTAGTTAAATCATATTGCAGAACTGTTAAGATCTAATATTGCTTATTGAATAATGAAACTATTATCCCATACTATAAGCCTAGTACCAGCTATCAGTTGTTATCTTAATCAGTTGTTATTGTGGGTTATTGGTTATCTCCTTTAGTTAGCAGTTGTTGTCAGTTATCTACTTTAATAAGAAAACATGAGAATATAGTTATTGAAAAAATGCATAGGTAAGTGTAAAAATACTAATATTTGTCAGTTGTTTCAATATTTTCCATCAAAATTAGAATGTTAATTTAAATAGTCTTCCAAGGTAGCATACTAAGAACTATTTGGAAAGTAGTAGCAATGTAAATTTGCCTTTTATTCTTTGTCTCAAATTATTCTCTGATAAAGTAAAATATAACTCAGTGACCAAAAGGGGTAAGCAGTAGCAGCAGCACAAGAGCAAAAGTTCGGAATTATACGTGGATTTAATAATCAAACTTGAATAATGAAAATTTGAAAATGCATAAGACTGTCTATAATTTGTAATTGCCACTCAATTCCTTTAAGAAGTAATTCTCATTAGCACAGTAACTTTATTTTAGAGCATTTGAAGTAACATTGTAAAACTGTGTGTATGGAAGGAAGAAGGAATATGGATAATCAGAGGTCGGTATGGAAGACTTATATAAAATGATGGAATCCAAATAAGATAAACAAGCCATCAAAAACAAGAATCCAGCACCTCTCACCTGATAAAACACCATTGTTTTGGGTCTAGCATCATGCCAAGTTTTTGTATCACATTTAATGTTCCCGTAGAAACTCAGTACATTGAAGAATAAAGGAACTTTGAACAAGGGGATAAACAAGATTCTAAAATACTGACAGGGGCTTCCTTGGTGCTGCAGTGGTTGAGAATCCACCTGCCAATGCAGGGGACACAGGTTCGATCCCTGGTCCGAGAAGATCCCACATGCCACGAAGCAACTAAGCCCATGAGCCACAGCTACCGAGCCTGTGCTCTAGAGCCCGTGAGCCACAACTACTGAGCCCACGAGCCACAACTACTGAAGCCCGTGCACCTAGATCCCATGCTCCGCAACAAGAGAAACCACCACAATGAGAAGCCTGCACACCGCAACGAAGAGTAGCCCCCGCTCACCACAACTAGAGAAAGCCCGTGCGCAGCAACGAAGACGCAACACAGCCAAAAATAAATAAATAAAATAAATTTTAAAAATAAATAAAAAAAATAAAATACTGACAAGGCCAGAATCAAGTCATATCTTGATGTCTTACAAGTGCAGACTCAGTACTACGTATCAAAGTGATTTGGCATTTTTTAACTATTTAGTTTAGTTAGTTGATTGGCCATTTGGGGGAGAATTTTTTATTTCTGTTTTCTCATATATCATCTCATCTTCTCCTAAAACAGAGAATTATCAGAATTCCACAACTGGCAATAAGCTGAAAACTTTTTATTTTGTTTTTGCTTATGACAGTTTCACCCCCTTAGGAGACAGAGAGCCATACCTACATGTCATTCTCACTTACAGTGTCACTTGGCAAAAGCCATCGATCTCTTAGTAAGAGGCAGGAAACCTCTTGCCCAGGGTCCACTGATACAATAATACAAGAGGGAATGCTGAGAAAGCATCATTCTTGACGTTCAGGCACAAACGCATACCTACAACTTGGGCTTGTTTAGGAAAACTGAGAACCACCCCTGCCCCACCATGAGGCTTTCACTGAGTAACAAATAACAGTAATTTACTATTTGTGGAGAGACAAGAGAACCCTTCTTAGGATTCTCTTAGGGAACCTACACTTAGGAATGTGTAGGGCCTACTGAAAGCTACATGTAGGGGAGGAATTTTTAGAAAAGCTCTTTGGCCCTCCAGCTCTTACAGTAAGCACAAGGCAATGGCAGTGCTCCCCAGGAAGTATTTGAGCCTGTGGTGCACTGAAAGTAACAAGAACAGCAGAACCCCAACTCAGCCCAACAGCTGACTCTATTGACTTCATCCTATACAATAATGGTCTTATGGGGGAAGAGTCATACCTATTATTTCCAGGCATAAATATGCTTTTGTCTCTGTGCTGCTCTTCTACCAAAATGTCTGGCATTCAATCAAAAATTACAAGGCACCAAAAAAAGTGAGAATAAAAGAAAGACCCATTGACAAAAGATAAAAACATCAACCAAACTAGATTCAGAGGTGGGAACTATCATAAGGATTTTTAAGTGACTCTGTTAATATGAAAAATCATCCTGCAGAAAAGGTAAATAGCATTGTATTAGTAAGCGTTCTCCAGAGTAACAAACAATAGGAAATATCTATATCTATATTTATATCTATATCTATATCATCTATATCTATATCTGTATCTATATCATCTATATTTATATCTGTACCTATATCTGTATCTATATCTATATCATCTATATTTGTATCTATATCTATATCATCTATATCTATATCTCCTAATGACTGGCTCACACAGTTGCAGGACTGGCAAGTCCAAAATCTGCAGGGCAGGCTGGCGGGCTGACATTCTGGTAGGAGTTAATTTTGCAATCTTGAGTCCAAAGGCATCTGGAGACAGACTCTCTTCCTCTTCATGGGACCTCAGTCTTCTCTCGGAAGGCCTTCAACTAGTTGCATGTGACCCACCCATATTATGGAGGTTGATCTACTTTCCTAAGTGTACTGATTTAAATTTTAGTCACATTTAAAAATTATATTCACAGCAACATTTACACTAGTGTTTGACCAAACTACTGGGTACCTAGACAAGTTGACACATAAAATTAACCATCACAACTAGTAAACTTGATAATTTACTAAAGGATGAGTGTGGACTAGCATGAAAATGAAAAACTCCTGAGGCTGTAATCACAGGGGGTCTCCATTCTTTCCTGGGCTCTCACTTCAGGAGCTCCACCAGTTTCTTACTCTGGTGGTCATGAGTAAGATGATCATGGAGTAAGATCAGTTTCTTACTCTCATGGTCCTGGCAAGGGGAAGTGAAAAGTAGCCATTGTGAATCCCTGCCAGAACCTTCTGCATAATAAAATCTTACTCTCCATGAAACTAATTCACTGGATGGCAATGCTTAGTTCTTATCCCACCTGGGAGAAGAGAATTCCTCCCCACTGTAGCCCACAGCACCTTCCTATCTCATCTAAGGGGGGGAAATATTTTTTTAATTAAAAAAAAACCCAAAGCTAGTTAACAAGCAACTGAACTTCAAGGAAGTGGATTGGGACTGTTGCAGCCAAGGGCATAGGGAGAAGAGGGAGGGGGAAAAGCTACAACCCTAGAGGAGGGGCAGAAGCACTTGTGAAAGCCATACCTCTGAGACAGTCCCACTGAAAGATTAAAACTTAATCAGAAGATGAGGGAACTGTTTTCCTTTCCCACACGCTACCACCACGCCAAGACTCCAGCATAATAACAACAGTGGATTACAGCTGACAGGGCTGCAAGACAGACTCTCTGTAAGGAACAGTTTAATAAGAAGTCCCAAAGCCAAGAAAAGAGACAAAAACGAGGATGCCAGAGGAGTTTGAAGCCACAGGTCATTACAATACAAACATTAAACACAGCCCAACTGCTAGCTAGATTAACATAAATACTCACACTGAGGGCTTCTGACCTCAGAACCTATCATACAACATAAGTGACTTCCAACAAAATATTCCAAAGCATACAAGAGGCAAGGAAAAAGTGGTCTGAAGAGGCAGAGCAATCATCAGAACTGCACTCAAATGTGACACAGATGTTGGAATTATCAGACAAAGAAGTTAAAATAACTACGGTCAACATATTAAGGGGTCTAATGGAACAAGTAGACCACATGAAAGACCAAATGGGTAATGTCAGCGGCAAGATGGACATTATTAAACAAACAAAAAAAAAAATTCAAAGGTAACACTAGAAATAAAAAGCATAGTAACAGGCATGAAGAAGGCCTTGGATGGCTCATCGGAGGATCTGACACAGCTAGGGGGAGGAAATCAGGGAAACTGAAAATGAGTCAAAAAAATTCCCAAACTTAAACACAAGGAAGAGAAAGAAAGAAGAAAGAACAGAACACCTCAGAACTGTGGAACAATATCAAACAGTATAAAACACACATAATTAGAAAAATAGAAGGAGAAGAAAGAGTGAATGGGAGAGAAGAAATATTTGAAGTACTAATGACTGAAAAATACCCTAAATTAAGACAGACACAAAACCACAAATCCTGGAAGCCAAGACAACACCAAGATGTAGCGTATTTAAATGAAAGAAAATCAAAGACAGAGAAAATTTTGAAGAAAACCAGAGGAATGAAAAACCACCTTTACCTATAGAGGAACAAGAATAAGAATATAGCTCATTTCTCAAGAGAAACCATGTAAGCAAGAAGAGAGTGGATGGAATCTTCAAATTGTTCAAGAAAATAATTGCCAGTCTAGAATTAAACATATAATGAAGTTTAACCTTAAAAAATTAAAAAGAAATAAAGATTTTCTTAGACAAACCAAAATTGAAGAAATTAATTTCCAGCAGACTTGCATTACAAGGAATGTTAAGAAAAGCTCTTCAGTCATAGAAAAAATGGGGTAGGTCAGAAACTTGTATTTATACAAAAAGAAGAAGCCAGAGAAGGACTAAACGGAAATAATAAGGTACCTGTACTACACCTAAAACAACATAGTTGTATTTGAAGATAGACTCAGGTTATTTTAAAAGGTATATTGTAAACTTAAAGACAATAACTAAAAAATATTTTTAAGATTTAACCAAATGCAATGAAAAAGAATGCATCACAGAACCAAAGAGCTTAGAGAAACACAGGAATGGTGAATACAAAGGAAAACACAGGTAGCTACACCTATTACACAAACTGCTGACAACCCAAGTTAAAAGCTTGAAGTCAGCCAGAGAGAAAGATTCACTATATGCTGAGAAAGAAAGATAAAAATGACACGAGACTTCTTGACAGAAACTGCAAATGAGAAGACCATGGAGAGACATCTATAAAGTACTTGAAGAAAATTATCACCTAGAATTCTATACCCTTCAAAAATATCTTGCAAAAAATAATGTCTATACTTTTTTGGGCAAACCAAAGCTGAAAGAATTTATTATCAGCAGTCCTGCAGTACAAGAGAGATTAAAATATGTTGTTTCGCTAGAAGGAAAATAATATCAAATAAAAAGCTGGATCTGCAGAAAGGAATGAAGATATCTGGAAATTGTAAAATTCTGGGTAAATATAAAAGCCAATGTTTAGTTACTTTTACTCTTTTTAAAATATTATTGTCTAAAAAATATAGTAGCAAGAAAAATAGTAGCCATGTACACTGAATTTTAAAACATATTAGAAGTAAAATATATAATCATAACAAAAATGATGCTGGGGAAAATGAAAGGACACTGTTGTAGGGTTCTTAAACTGTAACAGTGTTTCCTCTTATTAGTATTTGATAGCAGCCTCTGATAAGTTAAAATGTATATTTTAAACTCCAGAGCAATTGTGAAAAAATAAAATAAAGACCTATAGCAAGTAAACCACAGTGGAGATAAAAATAGAACCATAAAGATATTCTAATATTACAAAAGAAGATAAGAAAGAAATAATACCCCAAAGTAAGTAGTAAGATGGTAAACTTAAGCCATGCATATATCAAAATTATGTTAAATATATATGATCTAGGCATTCCAATTAAAGGCAAAAAATATCAGATTGTATAAAAGCAGGAGCCAACCATGAACTGTTTTTTTAAACATATATTTTAAATTCATATATATGATTTTAAAAAGATGGTAAAATAGCATTTACTAAGGATTATCATAGGTCTTCTCATTTATTTACTGGCAAAATTAAAATGGTTCTATTATCCATGTTTTTGATCAATAATCTGTGATGCTTTTGAAGTGATTAAATAAATAACATTTAACATTTAATCAAGTTATGGTTTTTAAAATCAAATAAGATTTGCTAAGTGTCCTTTACTTACATCATTAGTAGAAAAATATCTCTCTTCAGACTTTCAAGTAAGAGAACCCAAACAGGTTTTATTTAGTTCACACACATTCATAAATAAAAAATAAGTCCTTGAATTCCCAAAGACTTAAGGATATAAAACGGTAAACTGCACCCTAAGATAGGATGCACATGAGCACAAAGGTTTTCATACGATAAGAAGCTATTATTTTCCTAATGTGAGAAAAATAGCAATAACAGCCATCAAGAGTACCTTATCTTTATTTGTATCTGATGATATTATCCTATTGTTCAGTGTCTTTCATCAGGGCTGTTGATGTACCGTTAATTAAGCTATGCATTTAAACTGCAGGTTGAGAATCCGCAGGTGTATTCTTGGCAAAAATCTTGGGGATGTATGCCTGGCCATGACCTGAAGCATTGCTAAGTAAGTGTCACAATAGTTTAAAACTGCTAAGAAGAGTGATGTATAAACAAAGCCCAAGTTCCAGTCATTATTATTAATAATTATAATTGTCATCATATCTGCCTCGAAGGCCCATTAAATTCCATGTGAGCAAAACATCTTTCCTAGAACCCCTTCCTCTTCTGTGTTAGTGACAGCACTCTTTAGCCTGCTCCCCACACTAGCAAACTTCCCAGTTCCTTTTCTTTCAGGTCCCTCGTCTAATCTCTCATCAAGTTCTGTAGACCTGATTTTGTGTTTATGATATTAGTATTCTCCTCTTCATTGCTACTACTAGTTACCCCAGTATTTGTCACCAAAATATTGCAACATTTTTCTAATAGGTTCTTTTTGTTGCTGTTGTTAACTCTGCCCTCTCCACAGCTGCCTGAATAAATGGTATTATATCACTCTTTTGCCTAAAATCTTTCCAAGTTTCCCCAGGATCTACAGGAGAAGCACTAGCCAGTTACCTTGGTCCATGAGGTCCTGCATGATGTAACCCCTGTCTTTCTCTCCAGCTTCATCTCCAGCCACTCCCTGGCACAAACATATGTTTCAGAAACACTCACTACTTGTGTCCACACACACACACACACACACACACACACACACACACACACACGCATCACCGTTTCTTGCCTTTGTGGCTTTGCGTTCTGACCCCACTCCCTGGAATAAATAATCAACCAGCACTCATTGTTTAGAACTCAGTTCAAGGTTACTGCTTCCAGAAGGCACGAGCCATCTTCTCTCCCTGTCCCCTCTCTGTGCCGTTACAATGCACGTATATATCAAGCACTGTAATTACCAGTTTACGCCTTTCTTATTAGAAGGCAAACACATTTAGGGCCGAAACTATGTCTTCATCTTTTTTACCAACAGCGCTTATCTCAGTGCCTGACACATAGTAAACACTCAATAACTGTTAAATATTTGAATTTATGGGAAATAAGATTTTCATTACTTAGGCAAGTGCATGGGATAACAGCCATATTGTTTTCATTATGTCAGTTTAAAAACATATCTGCAAATTCTTTGAAATTCCTTACAGAGAAATGTGGCCTCTGCCTCCACTTCGTGAAACTGGGCAGGGTTTTGTCACTGTTTCAATCAACAGAGTACAGCAGAAGTGATGCTCTGTGACTTGCAATGCTGAGGAACCAAGACACAACTTCCTGCTTCCTGGCATGCCTGCTCTTGAAGTCTTTACTGGCCAAGTAAGCAGTTTGACAGCCCTGAGGCTACCATGCTATTGGGGAAGCCAAATATAGCCCATGTGGAGACCATATGGATGGGTTGTGAGACTATGTAGAGAGACGGAAAGATGCTCAGACAGTCTCCAGCCATTCCAATCCCATCTCCATCACCTCTGTTCCAGCCAGAGCTGCTCTGGCTGGTCCCTTCTAACATCACTTCTGAAACTTCTGACTTACAGAGATCGTGATAGATAAGAATGATTGTTGCTGTTTTAGGCCAGCCACTACATTTTTAGATGATTGGTTATACAGCAATAGAAATCTGGAACACTCTTTTTAAAGAGTAATTAAACATAATGGATTATAAAATTTAGAATTAATTAAATATTCTTTTTAAATGAAATACTATTTAAAAATCAAATGAAAATACAGGCATACCTCAGAGATATTGCCGGTTCGGTTTCAGACCACTGCAATAAAGTGAGTATCACAGTAAAGTGAGTCACAAATTGTTTGGTTTCTCAGTGCACATAAAAGTTATGTTTACACTCTACTGTAGTCCATTAGGTGTTCAATACCATTATGTCTTAAAAAACAATGTACACCCCTTACTTAGTACTTTGTTGCTAAAAAGTGCTAACCATTTTCTGAGCCTTCAGAGAGTCATAGCAGTAACATTAAAGATCACTGATCACCATAAAACGAATGTAATAATAATGAAAAAGTTTGAAATATTGCACGAGTTACCGAAAGGTGAAACAGATGCAAGGTGAGCAAATGCTTCTGGGAAACTGAGGCCAATAGACTTGCTCTGCACAGGGTCGCCGCAAACCTTCAATCTGTAAAAAAACACAGTATCTGCAAAGCTCAATAAAGCAGAGGGCAGTAAGACAAGGTCTGCCTGTAATTCTACAAACTTTAGAAAGAGAATTGTAAGAACTACATAGAAAGAATGTTGAGCCCAACAGAGATTAGACATTGAAAGAGTGTTTAAGTAGATCAGAAAAAATAGACAGAAAAAATATATACATAGTTGCGTTTACAGACATCTGGGGAAGCTCGCATTTAATTTAAAAAATAGATTATTAACAAAACAAGAGCATTTATCAACGTTGGTTTTGAAGGAATAAAGAAACTGTATTTTCGTCCATGTTTTTCTCATTATAGTCCACTGGAATAGTCTACTTCTTAAGTAATTGGCCACACAGTCTTCTGACTTGATTTATTATTCTGTCAAGTAGAGTTCTGTGATTCTTGAAAGCACTGTAGAAATCGCTCGAGGTTTTAAAATTCATAAAAATAAATGAATTAAGAACTAAGGATGAAGTGAATTTCCTTTTGTACTTCACTTTCTGTATGACGATACCACTAGAAACGCTATACAATTATATAATTATTTACATCCATGCGGTCCACTGTGTTGCACGAAGTGCTTTCATATATATTTGCTTTGTGCTTCTCGTCTAGCCTTGCAGAAGTGGGAATTATTTCTACAGTGTAAATGAGATAACTAAAGCTAAATGAATAATTACCCCATGCCTCTTCCCCCTACTTCTAGTGGAATTGAATGTGCTTTAAATCAGCAAATGTTGTTATTTATTACACATAAAACAGTGAGCTGAGTACTGCAGTATATGTAAAAGTGTATAAAACCCATTTTCTGGTTTCATGGAGTTTGCACTCTAACAGGGGGAGGCAGGTTGAAATAAACTGGCAAAAAATCTATATTAACGCAAACTCTCAGGATTTTGGAGTTGAGGAAAGCCTCGTGCATTTGAAAGGCTCATAAAAAGCTATACTTAAATTGGCCTTTAAAATAGGTCATCTTATTTTCCTTAATAAAAATAAAACAGAAAAGTACAAAGGGTAATGCCCTTTTGTCCAAGTGTATAAAATTTTGTCTCATGAGGAGACTCAAGGAAGTAGAGTGTATTAGTAATTCTTAGGTCAGAGACAAACACCACTGGCCACATGGAAATCCTGGAATCTGATTCTTGGTTTGGTGCTCCAAGGATCAACAAGAGGGATGAGTCAGGCACGTAAAGAACCAGGAGGGCATCAGATTGCAGCTGGAAATCTTCTTGCTATTCAGCCTGTCATCTTGTCATCATCTCTCCCAGTTTGGTCGGTTGTACCTATGCCTTGAGAATTAATGTAAATATTCTAGACTAGAATCTAGGTTTACATTGATAATCTTTCTTCTGATTTTTAGTGTTCTTTGAAATATTGTGTTTTTCAGCTTCAGAAGACAAAGGAACTCCAGGGAGTGGCCTGCTGGCTGTGTCTGCATCTCTTGAAACTTGATTGACATCCAGAATCCAGGTGAGTTTCTTCCTTTGAATAAATCACCCTCTTTCCCATATATCATGACCACAACTGTCAGTGCTCTCCAAGTCCAGCTAGTTAGAAATGGGGCTTTTGAAGCCAAAGTCACAGGTTCACTTTCGTCAAGGACCAGTTAGCTCCGGCCTGCTTCATCCCCAACGTCTGAACCCACAATTGGGCTAGTCATTCCCCAGCCTCGAAGGGGAACTTGATACAACAGTGTGAATGGGCACATCCATCACACCTGTAGACAGATGCAGATAAGCTAGAAGTCATACCCACGTGACCCGGTAACAGTGCATCAGTCACAGATTCATAGAGCAGGGTCTGAGCCCCACAATTAACTGATTATGTAACCTTGGGTGAATTCCTTAAACTCTCTGAATCTTCAGAAGGAACAAAAGTCAACTGGTTTCTGGTCATCTGCACCGACACTTCAATCTCACATTTGCAGAACCACAGTTGTTTCCTTCCCAGCATCTCGATCTGATCCCATTCTCACACTTCCTAAATGAGTGTCCAGGACCCCTCTCAATTCTGTCACCCTAGTCAGGAATCTAAGGGTTTTCCTAGTTTCTTCCCCTTGCCTTTGTGTTTAATGAATTTTTAAAAATGGTCTCCTAAAAATATCTTATATCCCCCGTCTCCTCCCTATTCCCTCATCCTTGGTTCCATCCTTTCTATTTCTGGTTTGAATCACTGGAATAAACCCCTCCCTGTGCCCCTTCCTCTCACCTCATCCCTCCTCTTCTTAATCCTGCCCTCAACCTTCCCTTGTGTGACCAGCAGAGCGCTGCCTCTGAGATGCGTATCTGATGATGTGACCATGGGGCTCAATATTTTCCAGTATTCTGCTGGGAGCTTCGTGTTCCACATCAAACTCTGCCCCTAATGGTGTTCTCTGTTCAATCTTTGCACTTGTCTTTTGCCATTGCCTCTACGTGGAAAGCCCTCCTCCCTCCGGGCCACCTGGGAGCTGCTTCACTCCAGGTCTCAGTTCACATGTCCCCATGTGCAAGGCTTTCTACACTCACTGGGTGAACTAAGGGGTTTGGGGGTTGGTTGGGTTTTTTTCCCCAAGAAAACAAACCTTGTGAAAATTATTTATAATTTTGTAATTGTTTCTCCTGTTTTTCCCAACACATTCTAAAATCATTACGAAGACAGATTATCTCTTGATCACTATATTCCCCCGTATTTAGAATAGTGTCTGGCACAGAGTGACCCCTAGTTAGGTAGGTCTAACAAACATGTGAAAGTGTGGATGCTAAACGGAAAAACATTTAGTCTAATGGCACCTGATGATTTGGCTGTACCTTTGGGCTGCAAGAGCCATAGAGGGTGGACACTCGGCAAGGCCAATCCAGAGCTATAGAGAAATGGAGGGTGGACATGAGCTAGAAAGTTACAAGGCACTGGGTGCTGAGTGGGAGAAGGGCCAAAATAGGAGCCCTCAGAATCAGGATGGCGGGTGGGGCTCAGAAAAAAACACCTTGAGGTTGTTTCCTGTGGAGTTCTGTTCTGTGTGATCATCTGCTAATACTCCCCATAAATCAGGAATGTGTGGGCACTCGGGTGTGCGTGGGGGGGGGATTATGTGTGTGTCTGAGAGAAAGAGAGGAGACAGAGACAGAGAGATATAGAGATAGAGATGAGAGAGAGAGAGAGAATGAGAGAATCTTAGGTGTACCTTTGAAAATAAGTAGGGCTTTGTTTCATGCTGGGTGGATGGGCTACAGCACCCAGACCATAATTTCACAGTTAGGTATCCAAGCAGCAGAGGAAACCAGTGAATTCCGTGAGAAACCTTGGACATAGACTTTGGAATTAAGGGTTTGAGTCAGTCTTGGCTTAGTATTGAAGAGTAAGACTGCTTCTCATGTAGTCTCTGAGTGACAGTAGGAATGGAAACTTCATGCTTAATGTCAATTTTGTATTCTAATAAACACAACCTCCAACTCTGCTCTATCTTTTAATCTCCAAAGTCTGAACCACTCCCTGTTATAAATTAGGGAGGTTCATCCACCCTCTCAGTTTCTGGGGGGTTGAATAATATTCTGCGGGTCTGAATATCTGAATATTTCTACCTGAACCAATGAAGCAATCATAAAAACACATCCCTTGATGGATTAGCCACCTCCTGGTACCTTCATGCAGTGTAAGTAATGCAATAGTCTTGTCTCTCATTGAAAGTCAGTCGTGTGTTCTTACATCCTTGGGAATCACTTCCCTGGAGAACACACATCACAGAGCATAACTCCACATTACCTTTGATACCTGCTTTCAAGGGTTCTTTTCCTGAAGCCCACCCAGGTTTTCATTAGCTCACATGACTTGTTGCCCTGTACTTGTATCGGAATTCTCGGGGAGCTTTATTATCCATTATATTGCTTCACTGCATGGACCAGGTATCTCCATCATTAAGCTGAAAGAAACAATAAGCACTGCACTCCTGGGCACAGCTTGGGCAGAAGGGCATTGTAAGCTGGGCGATGGCTTAATGGTCCACAAGGTGCAGAGGCTCTGCCAACTTTAACTGAGCTTCAGCTCTCCTTCCTTTTAGAGTGAAAGGAGAAAATAAAGTGCAACCCTGCCTCATCATTTAGGCATTCATTTCAGATGTGTTTACTGTAATTGTCTCTTCCCAGACCTCCCTGTTCATTCATACTTCCCCTGCTAGGAAAGGAACATGGTATTTTAGCTATTTTGATATTTTTGAAGAAATTGTATAAACATTATTGCAAAATCATTTTGTTCTGTTCCCTTTCAACTTTCAGAGAATTCACAAATTCGACTTACTGTTTTCTAGTGACATTACCTCTTGATACTGCCCTGCCTTCCTCTCTCCATTCAAAAGAAGTAACAGGATCACCAGATATACCACGTAGTTAGTTCATGGTTATAAATAGGGTTTTCTTTCACCAATAAGAGCAAACTTGCTTTAATCTAGCATCTGGAAACTAAAAATAAGTCACCCTTTTGCAGTTCTCCCAAATACACTGATGTGTCCACAGACTTTGATGTGAGAAGCCATCCAGCCATTCTTTTGTTTTTCTTTGTCCATATGAATTAGGTGTATTTTTATTTACTTACTTATCTTAATAAATGTATATAGTGTTGCTGAGAGATGCTCCTAATATTAATGACCACAAGTCTCTGGAAAATCAGGTATTTCCTTACACAATTCAGTTTTGAGGCTTAATCAACACTTCATATTTATTTAGGGACCTTTATCTTTACCCAGTTTTTCTCATCTCACTGTGCTTCAGTTATGCATCCCAAATCAGACAGTCTCAAACCTACGTATTTTATTTATTTATATTTTTTAAACCTGCTTATTCTAATTACATCTTCATTGTTTTGCTTTCTCTGGGCCTAGTGCATCTACATATCCATATTATAAACAGATGCAGAAGAAATTTTGAGTAAATTGAGAGACAAATCATGTTCCTGAATGTGGAGGCTAAAGACTAAGATGTCAATTTCTCATAAATCTATTGATAAGTTTGATGTCATTCCAAATAAACTTTAAAAAAAAAATATATATATATATATATGTATTTGAGAACTTGAGAATTTAAGTTGATCTGCAAATAAAAGGTTTGGTCTAGGTAGGAAGACTCAAGAACTTTGGGGAAAATAAAAAAGAGTAATAAGGGGAGGCTTGTTTTTGCCAATAAATATACTACAAAAAATTTTTTAATGAGTAGTAGAAGAAAATAATTAATAAAACCTGATAGATATAAAATAGCATTTGATAAAGATAGTCACACAAATAAATGGGAGAATAAAAAAAAGAGTTAAGTGGTGCTGGGACAATTGGTAATATATTTGGAAAAATAAAATAAAATCAGATCCTCAATTCATATCTTACACTAGCTTAAATTATATATGGAATAAAAAGATTACTGTAAAGCTGTAAAACATAAAAAAAGAAAGAAGGGAATATAAGCAAACGATAAGGTGATTCTAAGCAAAAGAGAAGTGGAAAACTTCACGGTAAAGAAGAAAGAGATTAGACCACAAAATAATTGAGTTAAAACTTATATATGGATAAAAATCAGATAAATAAAATTAAATTTCAAATTGGGGAATTTAGTTGAGACAAACTTGTTAAAGTATTAATGGTTTCAATATACCATAAGTTAAAATAAATAAGATACTAATAATCTAATTGAGTAAAAAATGGTAAGATAACTTGAAGAGAAAATTCATAATAAAAATACAATAAAATTCTATTTTTCTTGCAATCTAGCAATCAAATAAATGCAAAATAATTAAGATACGTTTGCCTTCAGAATGTGAAAATATGTACAGTGTATAGACTGGCTATGGTGATAAGAGCTCAGTGTTAGTCTCCCACTCTCCCTGTAACAAATTACCACAAGCTTAGTGCCTGAAAAAACAGAAATCTATTTTATTACAGTTCTGGAGAACAGATGTCCAAATCAGTTTCAATGGGCTAAAGTCAAGTTGTCAGTGGGGCCACACTCCCTCCTGAGAGTCTAGGGGAGAATCCATTCTTGCCTCTTCCAGCTTTTGTTGGCTGCCATATTCCTTGGTTTGTGGCCACATCACTCCAATTTCTGCCTCTTTGGTCACAGGGCCGAGAGGTCAAATATCCCTACTTCTCCTTCTTAGAACAATGCTTGTGATTACTTTTAGGACCCACATGGATAATGCAGGATACTCTTCCCATCTCAAGATCATTAACTTAATCACATGTGTAAAAAAGCATTTTTTAAATGTAAGGCAGTATTGACAGGTTCTAGGGATTAGAATGTGGATATCTTTGAAGTAGGACAATTCTCATCCTACTCACTCACATTCTGCCAGTGGAAACAGAGATGGGGAGGAACTCAGGAAAACAAGTTGGTACACATCACAAGTCTGAAATGACCACACCCTATATGTAGTTCCACTACTAAAGTAACAAAAAGTCATTGATGGAAAATTACACTTCTTACAAATTTATTAAAATTATTTTTTAAAATGGACAATCTGTTTAACAATGGATCCATGTATCTGTAAATAAATAAGTTAAGTTTAAAATTATGCTGTGAAAAATATATAATCATGTACAATTCATGAGAAAATATTAAAGAAAAAACAGTTAAATAGATATTTCCATCTCAATAAATGTATTTTTATGTAGTTATTATGGCTATATTTATTTTTATATTATTAATATGGTCATATACCTGAATCTATGATCGCCCCAAAAGTCTAAATGCAGTTTTAAGCTTTAATAACTTCAGAAGTAGAAGTGCTGCAATTTTTTGAAAATTTGAATAATTAGCAATCAGCCTTTGTAATTTGTATTTTTTCAGAAATTTGTCCATTTCCTCTAAATTATAGTTTTTATAAAATTTTTCATAGTATCCTATTATTTTTTTAAAAATTTGTTTAATTTTAGAATAGTTTTAGGTTCACAGAAAAGTTACAAAGATAGTGCAGAGAATTCCCATATATCCTACCCCCAGATTCGATAAAAATTCAGAGTTCCCCCTGAGGGAAGTGGTTACAGCAGAACCTAGAATAGAGATGATGACTTCTTGACTTTTAAGTTTTAAAGGTACTATCCAGGTGTGAGATAGAAAATATTTTAAAAGAGAACTTGAGCAGGTTGAACCAATATTTCTTCTTATCCTCCCCAGATTAGGAAAAAGGCCCTTGTGCAGGGGTGAGGGGACTCAAATCTTTTTGAAGAGGGAAGAAGAAAGTCCAAAGTCAATATGGGGTCTTCAAACACTGTATCTTGCAGACCAAGTCCTAGAAGACACCCAATGATTAGTTAACAGTTATTTGCTGAACCCCTCCCTCCTCTGTGCTAGGCTCTGGGGATACCAGGTATGAGCAAAAGTAAACCCACCCTTTATCCACAGTTAGAAAATTTCCCTTCGAAAGGGTAACACTGTGGGCGTATGCAGAAGTGGAAGAAGCAACATCTTCCAAAAAACCCAGGGTGAGAGTGAGGCCAGGGACCCAAAGAAACCTTTCTTCTTCAGAGACAGACAGGGATTGGAAGAAGCTATTTAGTATTTTATTGAGGGGAATGTAATCGTGGTTTCTGTCTTGAGGCTTTTATCTTTTCATTGATGTAAGAGGCAATGGTGTCTGGAAAGAATAAAGTGGGAGCTTTAGTGAACCAGGATGTGCTTTAAAGAGCTCCGCTAGGACATATTGAAGAGGGGTAAATAAATGTGTATAACAGGATGGGAAAAGAAAAGAAAAGAAAAATGCCTGGTGGCGTGCCTAAATTTAGGGAGCTTGAAACCATGGAGAAACCAATGTGCTGAGTAATGGGTTTTCTTCTTCATTGGATATTGGACTGAGCCTAATACCTTTAACCACCCAACTTCCGCCACTCCAAAGGCAGGCAACCAAAGAATATGGTGCTGGCAGTTTCTGTCTAGCCCCAGCCTCAATCTTGAACCCATTCATCTGGTCCCTCTTCACACTCAGCTTCCACATCTGTCCTGAAGATTTTGATCTCCTTCAAAAATTCTCAGCTGCTGACCTATAGCTTTCACCTTTCTTCTCCAGGCAAATGTAAAGGCAGTAAGGAGATTGAGTGAACACTGAGATAATTAATAGGGAATATCAGTTATCCAGATTAAGTGGGGGAAAAAAATAAGAGTTATTTCAAAAGAGGACCTACAAATGATGGTAATGGAGTAATTGAGAGAGTTGGAAGGGATGACAGAGAAAGCTAAAGTGAATGTGGGGAGGTGAAAAAGTTAGTGGGATTAACAGTTTATGGTCAGAGATGAGAATTTCTGACTTTACCATAATGCAGTGGAAACACATTTGCCCTGTGACCAAAATCCAAGGTGTGGTCAATTAGTGTGGGTTGAGAGTCAAGTAAAGGTTAAGGTTGTTAACATTTTGTTTCTGAAGGACTTTAAAACTGGAGTATTGGATAATCAACAACAATTCATATTATTTTATTAGTCTTCCAGCACTATCAAATAATTTTCACAGAAACTTTGTAATAGTAATATTTTTTAAAAAACACAACTGTTCCACGTATATACTACAGATAGGGGAAAGTGTGGAAGGTGGAGAGAGAGAGAGAGATGGAGACAGAGAGAGAATGAGAATGAATTAATATAGTATCAATGTAGTGCAAAGAACAATCAGTATCACACTTCCGGTAAATTTAATAATTTAATGTCTCTGTCATTCCTTCCAACTCTCCCGATGACTCCATTACCATCATTTGTAGGTCCTCTTCTGCCTATTGTCGTAGTATTTGCCATACGCTGGAGTCCACGTAAAAAATTTCCAGCAATCTTTGGAAAACTGATAATTTTTGTGATCCATTGATCTACTGATGAAAACTATAAAAGGATAAGAAACTGGCAAACCCAGAGAAGACCAATGAAAGGTTTTGCTTGTTTGTTCAAAACAGGTGAAATGTTTATAAATGTAATAGATTTTTAGAGGCAATCCTAGACTCGATAGATGACAAATATTTTAGCTCTTCTTCTCAGATAGAGAAATACAAGGCACAGAAAAGCAAATGGCTTTTCTTTCGTTTGTGAATGCCTGAAACATGCCCAAACAAGCTAGAGTGTGGAACTGGAACCTCCAAGGATCTCCCAGGTACCATAGCAACAAATCACAAAGGTTTCTGTACAATATAGCATGTCAATGAAGATATGACTGCGAGGCTCCTTTACGTGTAGATGGTTGATAAGATCGACTCCAGCTATTCTGACCATTACGGTATAAGGAGTCTCATGTCAACACAGCTGCCTTATCAACTTTAATGCTTTAATTACTCTGTTGTGGTGAATATGCAATGACTTTGATAGTTATGATTTGCAGTACTTAGAAACATGTGGATTAAACAAGGCTGAAATTACACGTGAATCCAATCTTTGAAACACTAAACCTTTGTTGCAATTCCTTCTTTCTCTCTCTTGAAGTAACATTGATTATTAATAGCTGATTATTAAAATAATTAAAATTTATTTAGAGAAGCAGAAAAATATCAAATAGAGCAAAGAGAAAATTAAAACTCACTCTTAATTTTACCATGAAAATATAATCATAAAATATAACCAACTTTAAGCAGTTCATCTATTTAAAAAGTTTTTTTTATTTAACATTTTATCCTGAGCATTTTCCTACTATCCTATTTAATATAGAATGTTTCCTTTAATCCTGTTCTACTGTTGAGCATTTAGACTATTTCTAATTTCAGTATATTATAAATAAAGTTATACTGGAATGTTTTTCTATGTTTTAACATGCATTTGACATATAGTCTAGAATTGAAACTACTGGATCAAATGCTGTACTTTCCTTTAAACTTTCGATATAAATTTCTTCCAGGGAAGAAAGCATAAAATAATTTGTATTTATTTTCACTTTCACAGCACAAGGTGCTGCTACATTTCACAAGCCTCTGTAGTTATCCTAATTACATTAATTTACAAATATTGTGGTACTAGTGTTTCCTTTTTCAGGCTTATTGTCAATTCGCTTATTTTATTCATGAAGTGTGTGTGTTCTTTGCCCACTCGATTAGATTTAGCCTATTCCTATTATTTTGCACAAATGTTTTGCTTTTTTCTGACTTGAAAATACTTTCTTCATTTTTTGGCTTTCTTCACAATTTCATTTATATATTTATTGCATTTGGAAGTCTGTTACTTACACATAACCAAATATGCTGAAAATTTTATTTGGAGTTCTCTACTTACTTTTATGATCTCTATGCAAGATTAGATAAGTATTTCCAAAATTTTCTTCTAGGTGTTTTATTATTCAGAATTTCTTATTTAATTTTATTACCTATCTTGAAAGTACCCTAATGCTTTCCATGTGTATATTATTCACATGGTCTCAACGGAGATGGATTTGTACCTTGTATAATAAAACAAAATTAAGCCTAATTCATTTTCTTAACAATAAAAAATTAATTTTTAAAGATAGTAACTCTAATACTGACAAAAATATGCTTCAAAAGTATTAAAGACATGCTTGAAGAAATGTAATATGTGACTTAATTAAAAGTGGGTACAATAAGAGACAATGCTGTTAATTGAAAATATTTACATTGGAGTACTATCTACATCTTTTTTCCTTTAATAATAATAATGATATCTAGGTGTTGTCTATTAACTTATCAGTCTCTCATTGTCTAATTTTTATTGCACTTAAGAATACAAGTCCGTTCACATTAAGCATATGTGCTTGCCACATAGGAAAGAATGGATCAACCTGCCTTTCATCTGTTTCCCAGTTTATTGTGAGAAAATCACCTTTTTTGGGCCTACTGACTTTGAAACCTCTTTCGAAAGGAGCACTGTGTGCGCTCTCCAGGTCTACAGCTTTGTTCTACATGCTTTCGCAAACTTGCTGTGGTGAAAGAACTGAAAGCAATTACAAAATGTTGTTTATGTCCAGAAAAATAGAGAGCAGGACTGAGTCTTATTTGGCTGTGATTTGCAATGAAGGATTTGGTGAAGCAGCTAACATAACTTACAAGCTATCTTTGCACCCAGCTTAGCAGTGAAAGGTACATACTCACTGGGCCATAGCAGGGAGTACTCTTTTATTAAGTTCCACCCAGTACAACCTCCATGAAATGTACATAACACCACCGCAAAAACAGGAAACAAATGAGAGAATTATTCATTTCTATATTCTCCACAGAGTTCAGCACATGGTGTTTTGCAAGTAGAAAATTTTCCGTATGATAAATAGTCACTGAACTGTGACAATATTACTATATTGCATTATGAAAAAGCAATCAGCCATTTTTAAACAATTCGTTTTAGCTATATAAGATGGATTTTGTATATTGTTTTCTTGCTCAACATTTTATTATGAGTATTTTCCCTACTATCCCATTTAATAAATGATATTCTATTTAATCATATTCTATTATTGGGCATTTAGGTTGTTTCTAAAAATCTGTATATTATAAATAGAATTATACTTATTTTTCCTTATGCAAAAATAAATTTTAAGCAGAAAAAAACTAGAAATATATAATTCTTTTTTTTTTTTTTTTTTGCGGTACGCGGGCCTCTCACTGCTGTGGCCTCTCCCGTTGCGGAGCACAGGCTCCGGACGCGCAGGCTCAGCGGCCGTGGCTCACGGGCCCAGCTGCTCCGCGGCGCGTGGGATCTTCCCGGACCGGGACACGAACCCCATGTCCCCCGCATCGGCAGGCGGACTCTCAACCACTGCGCCACCAGGGAAGCCCGAAATATATAATTCTCGTTTGCCATTTTTAACATCTCTGACATCTACAAAGAAATGTTTTTCAAACTGAATATGTGATCATTTAAAATAGCTGTGAAGGGAACAGAATGAATGTTTTCTTCTTTAAAAGATGAGAGCCCTTATATTTCCTTAAATAATTCAGATAGTCACATATCAGATTTGCATAAACCATAGTACTTATTTATCATTATTTACTATATTACTTATGTCACAAATTGATATACCATTTTCAAATCAGTTTTGAAGAATATGTCATATTTAATGATTTTCCCTAGTATGCCAATTTTTCCAACATTATTTTTGGAAGTTTCCGTTGCTTTCAAGCCTACCCACCCTCATCAATATTTTGGCTTTGTTTAATTTGAATTTGCTAATGGATTTTATCCAAGGTCAACACTCATCTAGACATAGAAATAAAAGAAAAAGGCAGTCACTATTAAAAAATTTTAAGCACCACAGTTTACTTATTTTTGTTGTGAATTGGGTTCAATTATTATCAAGCTAAATGCCTCAGATTAATCAATAGTAATTATTTCTTCAAGAGAGGATGTAAATCAATATTAGGACTTTTCTGTATATTTCACAGATATCAGTCAAGAATCTGTGTGAATTTGTGTGCATTGTAGCAAGAATAAGGTGGGAAATAATGCATCATTTGCTTGAAAAGTTGGGAAAACAATGTCCTTTCAAGAATCTCTATATTATATTGTTTTTGCAGACAAAGAAAGCAAAGCTCCAAGAAGTCGCTTGTCAAAATATTAGAAAATGTTAAAAAAAAAAGAGCAGTAAAAACATGTATAACCAATTTTCCATGCAGAAATGAATTCTCAACTTTGCAGAATAATCTAGAAATATCTTAATTCCTGTTTGACATATTTATCTTCTGTTAATTATTTTTGCGTATAAGCCCTAAAGCTCCCTAGAATAAGAAGGGGCTAAGGGTTGGGAGAGAGAGACAGAGAGAGAGTTCGTGGAGCCTGAAACAGATGTTTCTCCCATGTGGTCTTTCATTACCCCATACTCTCCCTTTCATCTTTCCATAGCTCGTTTACTTGACTGGATCCTTCATTTGGTCAGGGCACTGTTGAACTTTTTCCTGTCTCCGTCCCATTTGCCTGCTATGATGTCTGGTCACAGTAGTTCCTCCACAGTTCCCTGTATGTCAGTGGAATGAACAAAAGGAAAGAAGGATAGACAGAAAGAAGGAAGGAAGGACAAGGCTGGAAGAAATCTTAATTTCCTGAACCTAGCTCATTAAAAGTAAACTTTCATTTTCATCACCCAAAGAGCAGGAGACAGAATGAAGAAACTAGCATGTTAACCAGCTCTCAAATTCAGTCTTCAGACTAGAGGTTTATCCTTTGATTTAGAATTTGGACATTCCTGGCGATCAGACATAATGATATTCAAATGAAAGACTTAAAACTGCGTTCCAGAGCATTTTAAGGATTCGTGTTTCATCCACAGTACTGTGGAAGCGAGAATGATACAATTTTACAATAGAGCTTGTACTCGCTCATCAATTATAGAGTAGGTTCTGTGTTAGTTATTAATACTCTGACCAAGAACCTTAAATGGACATTCAAACCACAACCTTGAAATAAGACATTGTTAAATGCCAAGGGAATGATCTTGTGCCGATAAGGCATTTGATATCTATTAGTGAAGTCATCTGTAAACTGAGAGGCTTTTGCCACATATGAGAAAACTGACCTGAAAGAACCTGAGCCATCAACTGTGCTAGACTGAGACTGGCTGAAAACACACTTCACTCCAGAAAATGCAACAAGTACACACACGGCAATAAGTGGTCCACGTTTTAGAGGAAACAACTCTGAGCTCTTTCTCCTTTTAGCCTCCTGTTCCTTTCAACAACAACTCCTCAAAAAAGGGTAAACTCGGGCTTCCCTGGTGGCGCATTGGTTGGGAGTCCACCTGCCAATGCAGGGGACACAGGTTCGAGCCCTGGTCCAGGAAGATTCCACATGCCGCGGAGCAGATAGGCCCGTGCGCCACAGCTACTGAGCCTGCACTCTAGAGCCCGCAAGCCCCAACTACTGAGCCTGCATGCCACAACTATTGAAGCCCACGCACTTAGAGCCCGTGCTCCGCAACAAGAGAAGCCACCACAATGAGAAGCCCGCGCACCGCAACGAAGAGTAGCCTCCACTTGCCACAACTAGAGAAAGCCGGCACACAGCAATGAAGACCCAACACAGCAATAAATAAATAAATTAAATAAATAAATTTATTTTTTTTAAAAAGAGGATAAACTCTTTATGTTCGTGTCCAATTAGATCCGAATTAAAGAAGTAAGATAGGTAGATAGATATAGATAAATAATTTGACTTCCAAAAAAAGATGAATGCAGTCATCAAAACACTGAGACAGAAAATTTACAGGCTTTGAAATGTGACACCAAGTACCAATTCAGAGCAATTAACTAATGATGAATAAATAGGCAGGTTAGACTTTCTTCTCACTCATAACCACTTGGAAAATATTTCTAGGGAAGCACATTTGTTTTTGGCATAAACAACATAGTAAGCACAAACTAGAACAGTGACCACCCCCCCAGGGGGTTGGCAGTCTCAACGCCCAGGGAACATTGTCTGGAGACATTTTTAATTGTCACCACTGTGTGAGGGGACGCTACTGGCATCTAACGGGTAGAGGGCAGGGATGCTGGTAACATCCTGCAATTCACAGAAGGGTATTGCACGACAAAAAGTCTTCTGGCCCAGAATGTCAATAGGCTCGAGACTGAGATATCCTGCACTAAGTAAAGCATTTGGAACCAGAAGCATATAAAGGAAAGGGCAGTAAACAGAAAACACGCAGCAACTGTGTGATAGCAAAGACACTGAGGATATGAGAATGAAAACAGTAGGTGGTAAACATGGAAAGGCCAAGGATATAACTAAACATTTGTGCCAGCCCAATCTGATGCCACATTCCCAGGTAGCTCATGTCATGAAATACTGCATTTGCTGAGCCTGGCGGCCAAATCATTTTCCTTACCTCCCACTCTTTCTCCAAAATGGGCCTTGCCTACTCTTTCCCTTTTCACTCTTGTCACACTTCTGACAATCGGAAGCTAATAGAGAACATACGCCCGCTCAACAGGCTCTCTGCCAGTGGAGCCCTAATCTTTGGAATGTTCTTTCACACTCTGTGAGGTCTGAGGGAGTAGGAATTTTCTAGGTTTTCTCCTCTTGGTCCTTTATGTTTCCTTCCTGGTAGAGCGTCTCTGGTTCTCTTTCCTCCCTCAATCTCCACTGAGGGAATCACTTCCATTTTTTTTTTTTTTCCCTGAACTCCCCTAAACACAGAAGTAAAGCATTTGCACTCAATATTCTTTATGATGGATTCTTCTCGACCCAGTTGCCAACTACTCCTTGTCTTGTGCTCATGAACTTAAGAGAAAGAAGGACAATTAATTATTACGTGGGTCCCCATTATCCAATTTTAAGACACTTCCTCTTTTACCCCATGGCAATCATCATCTATATCCTGTTAGTCACAGAGGGTTTCCCTAACACACTTTTCCCTTCTGAGTATTCTGGCTTGGCTTGATTTAGTCATTTTACACTGTTGGATGAGCACACCAGGTTGGTTCTGTTTCCTTTGAACTATATGCCTTGACCCAATAAACACTTGCCAAGCTCTGTTTTAACAGCCTTTGAAGCCCTCAAATGGGTTCTGAAGATCCAGAGTTCACCTAGAACCACTCAAGTGTGTAATTCTTCAGGAAGTGTATAATTTCTTTGGTTTCAGGTTTAGAAAAACAGCGATTTGTCATGTTTCCTATTTCTAAGTTGATAGACCTAACTCATGTGGTTTGTGTCTGAGCTACCCGGTAAGAAGGAAGTAAAATGTCAAGTTGTTTATTTCTGCATGATTTTCTTATCTCATAATAACACTGAGCTCGCTTCATCTGATCTGTGTTCAGTAACATCAGTTGAATTCCTTTGCAGGTCACCAGTCTCTTTCCACAAATGACAGGTTCTGGGAAAGGAAGAGTTAAACGTTTTGACAATGGTGTCAAAACAAAATAAAAGGCAAAAGTTAACTGACATAGCCGCTCTCTATTCATGGGAAATAAAGACTCTGTTCTGATTTCATCTCACGCGCCACCTTCTTTTAAATGCTGTTTCATTATAGATGAAAAGCAAGATAGGAAACTCCACAAAAGACGCCCAGAAAAACAATCCTCCTTCCTGATCATAAGCATTCACTTAGTGACAAGAAGAAGCCCTGCCTGCGGATGTCAGCAAAGCAACATTGGCCTCTGCGTGCTCTCCGATGTGAGTCCTCTGTACAAAAGTAAGTGGAACAGCCGAAGGATTGGGTTTTATCTTACCTTTTAGACCTTCAGCTTGATTTCAAAGTCTGGAAGTCATACTTCCTATATCTTTAGAAATTGTGTGTGTGTGTGTGTGTGTGTGTGTGTGTGTGTGTGTTTAAATTGTCTATCATGATAAAGCAGTGTACATCATCGATGTTTATTAGGTGTCCAAAAAAGACTCATTGCTGACCCTGTACTCCAGACAGACTTCCTTTTCTTGTGCATGATGACATAGCATAGTCCATGGTCGTTCAGCACATGAATTTGGAGTGAAGTTAGTTTGGGGAAAACTTCTCATAAACATATTTATTATTTATATACGCTATATAAAGTGATTTCCCTGACTTAAAAACATCTAGGACACATGTTTATAACATACACTTGGCAATTCATCATCTACTCCCTTAGGACATCTTTGTAATTGCTACCTTAGACCTTTATTTAACTTTTCTGTTCTTTGCTATTTTTTTTTAAGTTTCAAGTTTTCATAACTTGACTCTTAAAGTAAACTGTAACATTGTTTATGCATTTTTTACACATTTTTTGCAACCAATGACTATGAGCTCTGAGGGAGTTGAGTTTTGCTCAGTCTACCAGGGTGCCTAGAGGAAGACTTGATGTGTAGTAGACGCATGATATTCAATACACATTTTTTTGAATAACTTTCAGATCCTCTCACTGTGCCTCAGTCAGAGCCTAACCCATGATGGCGAAGTCCATGTGATCAATAAGTCACGTTGACTCCACATGTTGACTTGACTTCAAAATATTGTTTTATGCATTGTTACTCATTGAGCATTAATACATACAGGCGTGCTCTAAAACAAACCTACAGAAGAAAGCTTATTCCCCAACTTTATAGGTGAGGAAACTGATACAGAGCATAACGGGTAAGTTGCCCCAATGTAAGTGCAGAGCTTGGATTCGAACACCAGTCAGTCTCATTCCAGAGCTCAGGACAGTCTCAGTTAAGAGACCACAAGTCTCAGTTTCAAATCATGCTATGTTGACGGGTACTATGATATATTTATATGAGTTAAGCTTTTATTAAAATATTTAATACTCGGTTAAATCACTTTGCATTGTCAAAATGTTTTAAAAATCCAAACTAATTACATTCCTGCATTATCCCTATGATGTAAGTATTCTGATTTTTATTTAGTGGAGAATGACAGTAAAACAAAAAGGAGAGCAAACACTATCTTCAAAGACAATAGAACTAAATATTTTGAAATTACTATTCCCTAACCTTATTCTCACAATGGCTGAGACATGTCTTATGATACATTAAAATTATTAACATTCACATTGTCACTAGTTTGCAGTAAAGCCAGGGATCCCATGCTGGAGTTCCAACAATAACAAAAACATCAAGTAACAAAAATAGCCATCATTGTTGTTTGGGTGCTTGTAAGGTGGCAAGTAATAGCTTACGTTTTGCACACCAGATTTTATTTAATCTTTGTGCTAACTATAGGAGATCCACAGAGCTGATAATGGGAAGGAGTGGGGAATCAGATTGGATAAATAAGGCATGGTTAGATTACATCTTGAAAATGAGGCAGAGGGGTTTAACAGTATTGGCCACTGATGGCTCCTAAGATGAGTTTTTTAGGAAGAATTTCTGGGAGACATTAAATGGCCACGACACCGTGAACAGAGCCCAGTTAGTTATGAAGTGTAACCTAATGTGAGATGATGAGTTGGGGACAGTGGGAACTGAAAGGAAGGGAGAGATGCCAGAGATGTTAAATGGGAAGAAATAAGATGTCAAGTTGTGTTTACTACCAAAAGGAAAATCTACCTAGGTACCTGAAATAATGAAGCAGTCCAAGTGTCTAATTTATTCTGGAAATGAGGACAGGATAAGCAATATCTCTAAGCCAACAGGCTGACCTGGAAGCCTGCTGTAGAGCAGAGTAACAAGCCCATGTGAGGAAAGAACACTGGGGCTTCCCTGGTGGCGCAGTGGTTGAGATGCAGGGGATGCCGATGCAGGGGATGCCGATGCAGGGGACACGGGTTCGTGCCCCGGTCCGGGAAGATCCCACATGCCGCGGAGCAGCTGGGCCCGTGAGCCATGGCCGCTGAGCCTGCGGGTCCGGAGCCTGTGCTCCGCAACGGCAGAGGCCACAATAGTGAGAGGCCCGCGTACCGCAAAAAAAAAAAAAAAAAAAAAAAAAAGGAAAGAACACTGGCCTTGGCCCAGCAGTAAAAAAGTCTAACTAAGATAGGATAACGGAAGTATAGACGTTGGCTATGATGACCTTATTTTCAGACTTAAAAAAGGATTTTGTCTTCTAATTTTTAGTACATTTACACAAAGACTTATAAAAAGGTGAAAACCTAAATCACATTCAATTAAATGTTTGTTAATGGTCTGTGTTATTCTTATTATTACATTTTAATTTGGTTTGCTGTAAAAATTACATGATACCTGAAAAGTGTATCTTTGATGTCTTTCTAACCTTTAGACAAATCTTTTGTTTCCTACTTTTGGAAAAATAGACTACTCCTTCAAAAATATTGGTCCTTATCACATATTTATATGTCATCACATGATTTCAAAGAGACAATTCAAAATACTGATGACTGCTTTAAAAACAGTCACAATTATTTATAGCTATTGAAGCAAATCTTTAATTCTATATATTTCAAAAGTCAAGAGAGATAATTTAAAAAGGAGAGTGTGTATAGATCTGTTGCATACATAGGATTGATTACTAGAATTTAAAACAAAATGGAGACTTTAAAAAATGCACTGTATGCACAAAAATCAACTAAAATGGATTAAAGTCTTAAACATAGACCTGAAACTGTAAAACTCTTGGAAGAAAACATAAGGGAAAAGCTTCATGACATTGGCCTTGGCAATGATTTCTTAAATGCAACATCAAAAGCACAGGCAATAAAAGCAACTATAAACAAGTGGGACTACATCAAACTAAAAAAACTTTTGTGCAGCAAACAAAACAATAAGCAGAGTGAATAGGAGAAAATATTTGCAAACAATATCTGTGAAAAGAGGTTAATGTCCAAAATATAGAAGGAACTCCTAAAATTCAATGGCAAAAAACAAAACAAAACAAATGCATAATTAAATATGCTCAAAGAACTTGAACAGAAACTTCTCCAAAGAAGATATACAAATGGCCAACAGGTATATGAAAAGGTATATGAAAAGATGCTCGCAATCATTAATCACAAGAAAAAAAGCAATCAAAACCACAATGAGATATCACTTCACACCTGCTAGGATGCTAGGATGGTCTTTATAAAAATAACAAAAAACAAATAAACAAACAAGCAAACAAAAACAAATATTGGTGAGGTTGTAGAAAAACTGAAATCCATGCACATTGTTGGTGGGAATGTAAAATGGTGCAGCCACCATGGAAAACAGTATGGAGGTTCCTCAAAAAATTAAAAATAGAACTGGCTGTCCTCAAGAAGGCAAGAGGTACCACATGTCGGTGAGAATGTGGAGAAAAGGGAACCCTTGTGCACTGTTGGTGGGCATGTAAAATGGTGCAGCCACCATGGAAAACAGTATGGAGGTTCCTCAAAAAATTAAAAAATAGAGCTACTATATGATCTAGCAATTCCACATTAGGGTATTTAAGCAAAAGAATTGAAATTAGGATCTCCAATACATATTTTCACTCACATGTTCATTGCAGCATTATTCAAAATAGCCAAGATGTGGGAAAAAACTCAATGTCCATCAACAGATGAATGGATAAAGAAAATGCAGTATACATATACAAAAAAGTGTTCGCCTTATAAAAGAAGGAAATCCTGCAATATGTGACAATATGCATGAATCTTGAGGATATTATGCTAAGTAAAATAAGCCAGTCACAGAAGAACAAATTTTGCACGATTCCACTTGTTTGAGTTATCCAAAGTAGTCAAACTCACAGAAGCAGAAAATAGAGTGATGGTTGCCAGGGGCTGGGGGCAAGGGCAGTGAGAAGTTGCTATTCAAGGGGTGTAAACTTTCAGTTAAGCAAGATGAAAAGTTCTAGAGATTTGCTGTACAACGTTGTGCCTATACTAACAATACTGCCCTGTACACTTAAAAATTTTATTAAGAGGGTAGACCTCATGTTATGTGTTCTTACCACAATAACAAAAAAATGCATTGTAAAGTGTTTTGTTTTAGACTGGGATTTGATTGTTTTCTATAATTTCCTCAAGCAGTATTTAAAGCATCAAAATTATTTATCATTAACCAAAAAAAAAAAAAAAAAAGCAATTACTGGTCAGGTTTTCATCACCTTCTTATCACTGTTATTGCATATTATTGAATTATGTTCCCAATGCTACAGGAGTGTGCAATGCTCTCACTACACTTGGCTGCTAAATGAATCCTGTCAACCTTGATACACATGATGGGAAACATCTGGACTGGTTGTACGCATTGACTGGTTATCGATAGCTTCACTGGCCTTGTGAAACTACACAGTCACATGACATAATGAAGTGTGAGGGGTGATAAGCAAGAGGAGTCTGCCATTTGTATCCAGTTTCCAAAGCCTCTCCTGGATTGTTACTCAAGCAAATGTTTAGCATTAAATTCACACAAACAATAATATTTACCACCACTAAATAAGATAATTATTTTCACATTTTACCCATGTGATAACTGAAGACCAGAAAAATTGAGAAGTTCAACTGAGACAGAATTACTGCTGCATCTATTACTTAAGCGTAAGTTTCATTGGTTATTAGGGCCAATTAATCCAATTATTCTTCATAAAAATAAGAGTGACCGTAATAGTCAACATTTCAAACACTTGAATTTAAAAGAAACATTGTATTTAGGGCCTGGTAAGGCCTTTACAGATTAGTTGTAGTGTTAAAGACCAGACATTTTATTAGAGACTATCACTTATAAGATCATTTTAATTTTCTTATTGGAAATCTTTATCTTCAATACATGAAAATGTGTTGTAGCTCAAAATGATAATTACTAAGTATGCATTATGACCACAAATCAAATGGACTTTTAAAAAATCATCAGCTTGGGGGAGCTTCAAGATGGTGGAGGAGTAAGATGTGGAGATCACCTTCCTCCCCACAAATACATCAAAAATACATCTACATGTGGAACAACTCCTACAGAACACCTACTGAACGCTGGCAGAAGACGTCAGACTTCCCAAAAGGCAAGAAACTCCCCACGTACCTGGGTAGAGCAAAAGAAAAAAGAAAAAACAGAGACAAAAGAATAAAGAAGGGACCTGCACCTCTGGGAGGGAGCTGTGAAGGAGGAAAACTTTCCACACACTAGGAAGCCCCTTCACTGGTGGAGACCAGGGGTGGCAAGGGGGAAGCTTCAGAGGCACGGAGGACAGCACAGCAACAGGGGTGCAGAGGGCCAAGTGGAGACATTCCCACACAGAGGATCAGTGCCGACCAGCACTCACCAGCCCAAGAGGCTTGTCTGCTCACCACCAGGGCGGGGGGTGCTGGGAGCTGAGGCTTGGGCTTCAGAGGTCAGACCCCAGGGAGAGGACTGGGGTTGGCTGCGTGAACACAGCCTGAAGGGGGCTAGTGTGCCACAGCTAGCCGGGAGGGAGTCTGGACCTGCCTAAGAGGCAAGAGACCATTGTTTTGGGGTGCGCAAGGAGAGGGGATTCAGAGCAGCACCTAAAAGAGCCCCAGAGAGAGGCGCGAGCCATGGCTATCAGCACGGACACCAGAGATGGGCATGAAACGCTAAGGCTGCTGCTGCAGCCACCAAGAATCCTGCAGGCAAGCACAGGTCATTATCCACACCTCCCCTCCCTGGAGCCTGTGCAGCCCGCCACTGCCAGGGTCCTGTGATCCAGGGACAACTTCCCCAGGAGAACGTGCGGCATGCCTCAGGCTGGTGCAACGTCACATTGGCCTCTACCACCACAGGCTTGCCCTGCATTCCATACCCTTCCCTCCCCCCGGCCTGAGTGAGCCAGAGCCCCCTAAACAGCTGTTCCTTTAACCCCCTCCTTTCTGGGCGGGGAAGAGGCACCCTCAGGTGACCTACACGCAGAGGCGGGGGCCAAATCCAAAACTGAACCCCGGGAGCTGTGCGAACAAAGAAGAGAAAGGGAAATCTCTCCCAGCAGCCTCATTAAAAGGAGCACATTAAAAGGATCATACACCATGATCAAGTGGGGTTTATTCCAGGAATGCAAGGATTCTTCAATATATGCAAATCAATCAATGTGAGCTAATCAATGAATTTGGTAAAGTAGCAGGATACAAAATTAATGCACAGAAATCTCTTGCATTCCTGTACATTAATGATGAAAAATCTGGAAGAGAAATTAAGGGAACACTCCCATTTATCACTGCAACAAAAAGAATAAAATACCAAGGAATAAACCTACCTAAGGAGACAAAAGACCTGTATGCAGAAAACTATAAGACACTGATGAAAGAAATTAAAGATGATACAGATGGAGAGGTATACCATGTTCTTGGATTGGAAGAATCAACATTGTGAAAATGACTATACTACCCAAAGCAATCTACAGATTCAATGCAATCCCTATCAAACTACCAATGGCATTTTTCACAGAACTAGAACAAAAAATTTCACAATTTGTGTGGAAACACAAAAGACCCCGA
>NC_041231.1:102283326-102287379 GCF_002837175.3 Physeter macrocephalus
AGTCATGTACCACAATATTCATTGCAGTACTATTTACAATAGCCAGGACATGGAAGCAACCTAGGTGTCCATCGACAGATGAATGGATAAAGAAGATGTGGCACATATATACAATGGAATATCACTCAGCCATAAAAAGAAACAATTGAGTTATTTGTAGTGAGGTGGCTGGACCTAGAGACTGTTATACAGAGTGAAGTGAGTCAGAAAGAGAAAAACAAATACCGTATGCTGACACATATATATGGAAGCTAAAAAAAAAAATGGGTCTGAAGAACCTAGGGGCAGGACAGGAATAGGGATGCAGGCGTAGAGCATGGACTTGAGACACTGGGAGGGGGAAGGGTAAACTGGGACGAAGTCAGATAGTGGCACTGACATATATACACTACCAAATGTAAAATAGATAGCTAGTGAGAAGCAGCCGCATAGCACAGGGAGATCAGCTCGGTGCTCTGTGACCACCTAGAGGGGTGGGATAGGGAGGGTGGGAGGGAGACACAAGAGGGAGGGGATATGTGTATGTTTAGCTGATTCACTTTGTTATACAGCAGAAACTAACACACCATTGTAAATCAATTATACTCCAATAAAGATGTTTAAAAAAAAATCATCAGCTTCTTGGAACATATAGAATAAAGGAAGTTGCAGAAAAAAATTTGGAGTTAAAAAAAAAAAATAGCTCACCCTAGGGCAGTGGAAAACCTGAATAGGAACATTGAATCAATCCCTGAGTATATCTCACTGATGGATTTAGATGATTGCTCTGCGTCATTTTTGAATTATGTAAGAGACATATTTAAGAATACTAACTAAAAGCATTTAATGCAGCATTAATATTCTAGATTTATGATGAGTCCTTTTTTATGTCTACCTTAAATAATATCTAAAATTGAGAATTTCGGTGAATTTTGACGTAAAAGATAACCTTGTACTTAAACATACCCACTCTGATACTATTTATCTTCTATTATATTTTATTTTGCTTATTGTGTTCCTATAGTTTATAATATCATGTGGTGTAGGTTTTACACAATGATTTGCATACACAGGAGATATATTTTAATTTCTAAATGCTTCATCAGAATTAGAACGAAAACGTCACTGTCTTCCAGCTTTAGCGTTCACTATCAACTGTAAAAACTGTACTAGCAAGAAATTCTGTACTCAGAAAGTAAACCTACTGGGCAAGAGGTTAAGAAATATTCTAAACTAGATAATGCAAACAGGCTGGGTTTTTAACACCAGTCCACATCAATCTGAGGTAATTGTTTTAAATGCTGTAAATATTCATTTGATACCTCTACCATAGAATAAACACTTCCTTACCACTCTCTATACTCCTGAGATTCCCAGAATACCATAAGGATTTATTTACTTCCTGTAAAACAGCAGGGGTCCTTAATCCTGTCAACAGATTATGGAGCTGTTTTCTCTTTGGGAGGAGCGTAGGGAGGGCCCCAGGCTTGGTGCTGGCGTTGTTTGGGAAATGCTGCCATCTATAGGAAAGAAGTGGGCATTACATACAGGGCCCCGTGCAGCAGAAACTACAGGGCAAGCCAACTGCTCTGCAGCGCGGTCAGTTCAGTAAATGAAGCGGTTCTTGGTCAATAAACAGGAATAAAAATAATAGCACTGGCTAGAAAATAAATTTTAGAAACTCAAGCTGGCAGTGCTCGCTACCACAGCTAATCCTGGGAGAAAAAATATGAGTTCTACTGCAGTTAGTCTCCTGCAGCTTGGATCCAAATCTGTTTCTCCATTTTTTTATTCCCCAAACACACACCCCCCGCCCCCCCATCTGTACTCTCATCTAAAGGAGTGCAGTGTTATTAGAATACCACCACCTCCCACACACTTGTGAACAGATATGTTAATTCGTTAATTAAGCATTTTCAAAAGCTGCCCATTCTGAATAATGACATAAACCAAATTTGCAACCTACTCCTGACCCTCCTGTATATAATTTTTTTCTTTAGACTTTATTTTTGTTGAGTTTTGAAACAACACATGCTCAAAGAAAAAATTTAGAGTACAGCAAAGTGTTGAGAAGAAAATAGAAATCACCAGAAATCCCTTCCTGCAGAATTAACTAGGCCAGGCCTATGAGACAATGCAACGTAGTTCTGTTCAAAACACTGCAAATTCTGATTTGACAGTTTCTCCCTTTTCTCATGCATTTGCAGTCCATACAGTAATACCATAAAGACCATTTTACTGTTTGAAAGGCCCTTGCATGTTTATTGAAAACACTTGGTCAAGCGCTTTCAGCAATAATGTCATTTGATGCCTACTTCAACTGTAGGAAACACATACTGTTATTATTGTCTCTATTTCCTGAAAGAATAACTAGAAGGTTAGAAAGGTTGACTCACTTTGCTTAGGTTTTACAGATAAGTAAGCAGTAGACCCAGGATTTGAACACAGTTCCTTTCATCTGTGCGGGTATCCACTCCCTTGTGCCTTCCTTGTGGTCAAGGAATAGTGACTTAAACCTTGTTCTTCTTTGTTTTTTGTTTCCATTTTATAACTGTGTGGCCTTGGACAAATCATTTAACTTTCTTTTGTCTCAGTTTTCTCAGTTTTTCAGCAGTAACTTTAGAGTATATATTTCTATGTTCTTTTCCAACTCTAAATCATAATTCATCTTCCTTGCTGAAGACAGCAAAATTAAAGAGTCACAGATTGTCATTTGGCTAGAACTCTGAAGGTTCTTTAGTTCAGCTCTCTCATTTTAAATATGAAGGCGCTAATTAAGCTTGTGATAAAAAAAAAAAAACAAACAATAGCTGAGAGGTACTGTCCTCAGAAGAATTACATCCTATGTACCAGCACCTTGCAGGGGTTTTATTTCAGTTTGCTCCAGGCCCTCTGACTCTTACCTGGCCAGCTGAGGGAAGAAATAAAGAGCAAAGAGGAAGCCTTGAGTGCCTTCAGTAGGCAAAATTGTAATATGGTAGTGGTTACTGATACAGACTAGGAAGCAACCAGGAATCTCTAGACTTATAAGCCATGCTTAGGAATGAGGCTTGGAGTCCAGAAGCTGAACCTCAGATGGGAGAGCCAGTTTGCCAGTGGCATAAACAAGCAGGGATTCCTCCACACTACTTCATTGAGAGTGAAAAGAATATTACGCTTCCACCATGATTTATACATCTTTAGGTGCCCACAACATGCCTTGGTATAATGGCTTTGTTGTTAGTAGAGCTTGGAAAATATTCGCCAAATGAATGATTTAGATACTATTCCATTTCTGTCTAGGAGTGGAAAGCTGCAAAGAAAATTGCTTCAAACTTAATAAGGAGAAAAGGTTAGCTTATTTACAATATCATGACTTTTCTTGAATTCATTAAAGAGCTGATTCCTCAAGGCAACCAAGTAAACCAAACTCAAAGATGCATAAACCCATCCAAGGAGAGATAGGACACACGAACTGTCTCACCTCAGCTGGAACATGAGAGAAAGAGGTGACCATTACAGAAGTGAGTGCAAAAGAAATAAGCAAAACATTTAGCGAATCCTTAAAGGCCAAGAGTGGGCTAGTGTGTTACTTTGGAATAGCTAAGGGCCCTAGGCACAAGGAGAGTTTGCACTTACTTGCAAGATTTTTTTCCAAGGGCCTCTACAAGATGCTCAGGAGAAAGATGAGGACTGGGCAGTGAAGAAAGCGATTGGCACCAGTGGGGATACAGGTATAAGCCCTGCCCACTTCTCTGGATAGTTCCTACAAAGCAGGTGCCTTAAGCCACTAGGGGGGGAGTAGAAGGAAATCAATCAGACTCTGGAGGCCATAGAAGGGAGCTCTTAGACACAGGCGTGAACCCATTGCCTTTTAGGAAATGGTTCGAACCTGCACCCCTGGAGAGGAGAGACACAAAACAGTCACTTTGGCTGAAAGATAAAATCTGAAAATCCACCAATACTAGATTAAGAAATACAGTTTAATCCCTTATGAATGGTTATTTTTTAATTTAAAAATATAGTAGTCTAGGGCTTCCCTGGTGGCGCAGTGGTTGAGAGTCCCCCTGCCGATGCAGGGGACACGGGCTCGTG
>NC_041231.1:102287440-102336603 GCF_002837175.3 Physeter macrocephalus
GCCTGTGCTCCGCAACGGGAGAGGCCACAGCGGTGAGAGGCCCGCGTACCGCAAAAAAAAAAAAAAAAAAAAAAAAAAAAAAAAAAAAAAAAAAAAAGTAGTCTACATCTGAAACGAATAAAATGTTATATGTCAATTATATCTAATAAAAAGTTTAAAATAGTAGTCAATTGACAGTAATGTTTTAAATGCTTATGATTTAATGTAAAATGAATAAGTTTGGTAAAAATCTATACATTATTAGTTCAGTATTTAAAAATATGCATAAAGAGAAAAAGACTGAAAGGACTTGGCTAATACCGGCTTTTAGGTTTTCCAACAAATCTTTACTCATGCTTTACTGAACTTGAATATGAATTAATTTCTCTTCTCGTCTAATATTTCTGTCATGTGCCTGTAAAACTAACGTTTTACAACGAAAAAAATAGAAAGAAAAATAATTTTAAAAACCTTGAAAACCAGTATATTTCGATTCCAGCATTTCAATCCCAGCATTTCAGATATCTTTTTACTTTATTTTTATTATTTTTTTTTTACTTTATTTGATGGCTAGGGCACTGCAGCTGCCTGGTTATTTTTTCCTTCTACTTCTCTGATCCCATCGCCTTGTAGTCCTTACCTGGTAAATTCCATCATCACAATTGTTTAGCATCAGAGAATCTCAGCTCAATTTCAGACCTCTTCTTTCTGTCTACATTCACCTCCTTTCTTATGGCTTTAAATATTTATATGATAATGACTACAAAATTTATATATTCAGACCTAAGACCTCTCCCCTCACTCCAGGCTTTTATATTCAACTGTATACTCTTCATATCTACTTGAATTCCTAAAAGATGCCTTGAACTTAACGTGTCTAAAATTGAAATGTTGATCTTTTCTATTCTACCATCAAAGGGCTACATCTTTTGCAGTCATCCGTATAATTCCATTTTCTCAAGTAACATATGTATATACATCTTGAGTTTTCATATTAACACTTAACCTAGTGTTTCAAAAACAAAGTAACTTAAAAATCAGGTAATTTCTGAGAAATAAGCATGCAATTATGAAGGTATTGAATTCTCTAATGTGACGTCACAAACATGACAATAGAATTCTAACATTGTAGAGATGTTTACAGGAAAGTTAAAAATGCTTTTCAGAAAAAAGTATCTTATCATTTTAAATGCTCGGTACTAAGGCTTTTCAGAACCTTCCTTGGAGGGGGGGCTGAAGGGTGAAAAGGGGCTTTGGAGGCAACCAAATGCTCTTTAAAAGGACACTCCCTCCTTGTGCTACTTATTTTCTCTCATTCATTGATTTAACAACTATTACTTGAGCACCTACACTCTGTAAGGCATATTTTTCCTAACACGGGTGAGACAGGGATGGACAAAGCCTACAAAGTTCTTGCCTTTATAGAGCTTATATTCTAGTGAGGAAGACAGACAATAATCAAAGAAGTAAAATAAATATAAATTATAATAGGCAGTAAAAATGAGAAGGGGGTACTATTTAGATATCACTGAGGAGGGACACTTTGAGCAGACACCTGAATATTAGAGTAAAAATTTTAAATATTTTTTTCACAAACTGTCAAATTCACCTGCGTGGCTTAATAAGTTGTGGCAGCCCAACTGGTTTGCCATTGGTGATGGAAGTATTCAAGTATGAGCCTTCTAGATCTTAAATCCACCAGCTTACCACATGATTATGCAGAATAATTTTCTATTTTGCTATGGCATGGTAATGGTTGCACTTAAACCACCATGGCTCAGATGATACCCTTGAACTCAGGTGACCATTTCATTGGAAGATTTGGTTGTAACTCAGATTGTTTCATTCAATTTACGAGCAGTTTTTCATTTCATTTAATTTGGGAGAAATATTAGTCAGCCAAGTTCTGGGCACTATGATAGTATTCGTAAGTTGAGAAAATGAAAAAGGCTATTTTTTTCAAGCATGTTTGGAGCATGTATCTCAGAACTCCGAAGTCAGAATATTAGGCGCCTAAGTTGGACCTTTTGAATTAAACGTCTAAATATTATGCATTCCATAGTCTATTTAAATGACAGAGAAGTGAAGGATGGCCTAAACTCCAAAAGAAGAAAAATTAGAGATAAGGTGTGAAAAGTATAATGTGAAAGTCTGAAAACACACATCTATTTATCTATCTATCTATCTATCCATCTATTCCCACATACACTAACACACATAAATATGGACACACATAATATTTGTAACATATTCATTCGTTATGCATATACTCTATATATGCTATGCTGTTATAGACAAATGACATGTATCACTGAATAAAAAAAACCTTGCTCTCATAAAGCTTACATTAGAGCAGGAAGAAATAGTAATCAACAGACATAATCAACAAATACATTATTTAGCATATTAGGTGAGATCTGTAATGGAAAAAGGAAAAGTTGATCAAGAAAGGGAACTTAGAAGTGCCAGTATTAATGAGGGGGGTACATTTTCAAACAAGGTGGAGAGGATAGTGAAGGACATCTGAATGCGAGTTATGCAACTAAAAATATTGACTATGTTGCAATTTTATGTGATATTGGTATGCACTTATATATAAAATATATTTATATTCCAGATTGACATATACATAATACATATATTCACCAACATTTATATTGAAAAAATGTTTTCTTTAAGCACTTAAATGTTCTCTTTAATCTCTTTTACATTTTTAGAAGTAAAATATTCCTGATATTCACTTGAAGACACCCAATATTAACTTCTCAAAGATAAATGGAATAAAATATACATAAATAGTGTGCAAATTCTTCCCCAAACGTGGCTTTTGTTGCTTAGTTTTAAAGGATAAGTTCATTTTTCTAGACACAAATGGGAAAGCCCCCGTGACGGATGATATGTACCTGCCTTTGGAATTCAGATGTTGCAAACCTGCCTTTGGAGACAGCAGTCTATGTGGCTGCCTGCCAAGCAGAAGAAGACACGTGTAACTATTTTCAAAGCCATTTTATTGGACTCTAGTTTCCTTCACTGCCTCTGTGTATGAGATAAATGTAAAGGGTAGAAATGTAGAAATATAGCAACAAGCTTGTATAGTAAGTCTAAAACATACATGACTAAACAGTGTTTACACTAAAATTGAGTCAAATAAATTAATATTTTTGCCTTTGGTTTGAGGTTTTTAATCTTGGAGTTTACTTTTCCTCATAGCCTCCTTTATGTTGGGTAACTATTGTTTGTGTTGATGATATAACACATGCTGACACCAAATATCAATTCTAGGTAAAGCCATTTAAGCCCAGAAGCAAAACAGCTGGATTAGCAGTCCTTGCATAAATGATTTTTCTTCCATTTACTTTGTTTTTTTGCAAATGAGCCTTTTAATATAAAAAAATTTAAGTTATCAGCGTCCCCATTCCTTATTAATAGCGGAAGCCTAAAATGAATTCCTTAAAAGTAAGGGTTGAAGGTTCCCTTTTATGTTACTAATATGAATGTTATAATTAAAGCTATAAATAAATATGCTTATATTGCATACGGACTTCCTGTTTGTGAAAGAGGGTTATCAGAAGCATATTTAGGGTGGTATCACGGTAAAGAATTTCCCTCTAAAGGCTAAGAAGCTATGTTATTTTTGCTCACTTAGGGTTCTTTGCTTTCCTTCTTTATCCAGAAAAATAAAGCTAATAAATAAAATATTAAAAATTTAGCTAATTGGGTATTCAAGATAATGGATTTGCTGCTATTAAATAAAAGTCCAAGGTAGAGGCCTCCATGATCAGAGAGGTATTTAGTCTCTTTCATTAAGAGCCATGAATAGGTATCTCATAACTTTTGTAAATGTTTTGATGAGATGTTTTATTAATGTGGTGTCCTCAACAGCATGATAAAGATATATATGTGGTATGCAAAAAAGAAAGCAAAATGTAAATTACAGCTTTAGCTCATTGATTGGTTTTTTAAAAATCTCAGTAGATTCCATTTGTTTAAAATATGATTGATGAAAGTTCTTAATTTAACTTAAACTAGGCTCTTTATTTGCATCTTCTCTTCTGGTATGGATAAAAGAAAATATTCTTAAAGAGAAAAAAAGACACTGCTTACTCTGAAGAATGGCTTTATTCTCTCCCCTCAGGATCCTCATGTCTTTATGTCCACCACTTTAAATTATTATGTCATAAACCTCACCTGATCATATCAGGCCTCCACATTGAAAAGGCCACCTTAGACCAGACCCCCCCCAAAACTCATGAAATTTATGCCCTGCCTCGTTAGAGACACTATTAAAACTCTGACGATATAGTGATTTACCTTATTGAAGTCAGAATTTTTTTAAACTCTGAAACTCTTTCTCTACCGAATGGAAATGACCACCCTCAAATACACTGGATGTGCCACTGAAAAAGGAGTAAGATACAATCTTGTTTTAAAACTTTATTTTTTAGAGTAGTTTTACGTTCACAGCAATATTGAGCAGAAGTTAGAGATTTCCCATACACCCCCAACACACACACAGACACAACCTCCATCTACCATCCCCCATTAGTTACAATCAATGAACCTACACTGACACGCCCCAATCACTCGAACTCTATGCATCACTTTATAGTACAAATTTACTGTTGTACATTCTATGAGTTTGGACAAATGTGTAATAACATATATCCATCATTATGGTATCATACAGAGTATTTTCAGTGCCCTAGAAATCCTCTGTGTTCCACCTATTCATCTTTTCCCCACCCCAAGGCCTGGCAACCATCAGTCCTCTTACTGTTGCCATAGTTTTGCCTTTTACAGAATGTCATGTGGGTGGAATCATACAGTACGTACTTTTTTCAGATTAGTTTATCTTAGCAACACACACTTAAGTTTCCTCCATGTCTCTTCATCACTTGATAGCTCATTTCTTTTTAGCACTGAATAATATTCCATTATTTGGATGCACCACAGTTTATTTATCCATCCTACTACTGAAAGATATCTTGGTTGCTTCCAGGTTTTGGAATTATGCATTAAGCTTCTATAAACATCTGTGTGCAGCTTTTTGTGTGGATATATTTTCAGCACCTTTGAGCAAATACCAAGGAGCATGGTTGCTGAAGTGTGTGTGGTAAAAGTATGTTTAGTTTTGTAAGAAAGTACCAAACTCTCTGCCAAAGTGGCTGTACCATTTTGCACTCCCACCAGCAATGAATGAGAGTTCCTGTTGCTCTACATCCTAGCCAGCATTTGGTGTTGTCAGTGTTTTGGATTTTAGCCATTCTAATAAGTGTGTAGTCGTCAGGATACAATTTTAGAAAGCTTTTTAGATATCTATTATTAGATTATGAGAGTACTTATAAAAATTACAGGTTTCATTATTAACCTTATAAAATATTAGGTAATTAATTTTAGAATAAATCAGAAAAGCGTCTGGAAAAGAATGCAACCACATATAGGTCCATTTGACACTTAGTAGTGAGTTTACTATTATTTGGTTAAATAGAAAATAAATCAAAATTAAAATCTAATTAAGTTGAATTTTCAGTAGATAGTATTCTAGAAATACTTTTAAAAATGTTTTTTAATTCCACCAGAGGAGGAGGGGAAATAAAAACTTGCTTTAAAGGTATTCAGGAATGAGGTATAATCAACCAACCATTCCCTACTACAAGTTAAAGTATGTTTTCTTGATAGGTCCCTCCCACAAGCGATAATGCTGGGTATTTTGTTGTTGTTGTTTTGTTTTGTTTTGTTTTGTTTTTGTTTTACTTTACTTCATTTATAGGAATTCTCACATTGGTAGCTAAGGCAGAGATTTTAAAAATCAGCATTTTCATGCCAAACAGTAAAATTTTTTAAACGTTTTGCATAGTTTTAAAATATACTGTATTCTCAAACCATTTCCAAGATAAAAGACACTTTTGCAGGGAGAAAGTGATTATCTAATTTGGCAAGACAGAAATTTCCAGCTGAGGCACATTAAAACATTTTTACAATTGCCTCAAAGGCAGAAAATTTTCACCATTCCTTTGACTATAAAAATCTGTCTCTACTGAACAGAAATGACCAGTTTTCCTGAAAAAATGTTAGAGTACATACATAAATAATTTTTGTCCATCCAAAGGCTTTATGAAATATCTTCTACCCACTACTACAATTTAAGTCTAATGTTGATTTTCTTTATAATTATTATTTAGGTTTTTTTAAGTTTCATTTGTAAATTAATAATTAAAACATGACCTTTAATTATACTATTTTAAAAAAGAAATATGTTACAAATAGTATGCACTCAGCAAACTTAATTATCCTTTTTGACAGTGCACTTAGTTTCAGGTAACTTTCACATGAAACCAAATATATAAGAATGCCTATGACAAGACAGGAAATTTCACATGGAGCTGAGACATATAACAAGAGAGTCAAATGGGAATGCGAGAAATAACAAAAAAATATTAAAAATGAAAGAATCTCTCTTACAGATTTGCCAATAGGCTGGACAAGGCAAAGGAAAGATTCAGTGAAAGTACAAATAGGTCAAGAGAAAATATCCAAAATGATGTAAAAAAATTTTTTTAAAGTGAAATAAAAATATAAAGATGAAAGTGAAATAAAAACATATTCATAAAAATGAAATGAAAATATAGTTTCCCCAAGTGCTCTGGCACAATAGCAAATGGTCTAACATGCAAATAATTGGAGTTTCAGGATTGGAGGAGTCAAAACACATGACTGGTATTTCTGGTTTCAGTTCTAACATATAAAAAGCTTGGAAGGCACTATTCCTGTCCTTACAACAAGAAAAGCCTGGAATAACTAAAAATCACCAACTTTTCTTAGATCCATCAGAGAACTAAACAAACAGGGAAAACTGCCCTCCCCAAATCAAGAAAGACAGGTGAAGCAGGAGCATCACAGCCAAGATAAGCTTACCTGGAAGAGAAATCACTGGAGTTATAAACAGGTTGAAACAGTTTTATGGTAATTTTTATGAATTATTGGGGGCTGAGTTTGGATTCACTTGAGAGTGAGAAATTCCTGGTGGCTGCAGTTTTAGGGGGAGTCCTAAACTCTTTTGTGGTTTTGACCTCAAAGAACTCCACCAAATTCTCACATTAAAAGCCAAGAAAAATGGCTTTGGCAGGAGGAGGAAAAGTAAACTTTGTGAACTATGCCCAGGGTGTTCTCCATAACAAAGATCTACTTGCCAGGGAACATGTCCTTACCTGAACCATATTCCACATGGAGGAAAGGCACTTTGTGATTCCAGTTTCCTCCCTCCTTCTTGTCTCACCTAAGGGAAGAATAGCTAAGGGAAGAATGAGTGATGGTCACAGCACAGGGACACAGGCCCCCTAAAAGACTGAGGTTTGGTCATCAGGTTATAGAATGCCTTCTCTCTGCAACGCCTTGCCACCACACCAACAGGGCTTCAGTATAATAACAGGGCATTGCAATGGGAAGAGCTGTAAGACAGCTCTGATCTGAGTGGGAGTACTTAAAGCTTTTGCAAGGCAGCGAGAAAGACAACAGGATACTAGCAGACTCTGAAGCATTCATTAAACACAGCCCAACTCCCAGCCAGATTAACATAAAACCTCACACTCAAGCCCTATTCTCCTCAGTTCCTATTACTTGATGAATTATTTCTGACTTTAAATGAAGATTACCAGGCATGTTAAAGGTAAGAAAAAACATGTTGAAGAGACAAGGCAAACATCAGAACCAAACCCTATTTTGACACATGTTTTGAATTATCAGAGAAGGAATTTAAAATAACTATGATTAGTACATTAAGGTTGCTAACGGAAAAAGTGGACAACAAGCATAAACAGATGGATAATGTAGTTAGAAGTAGTAACCTATGAGAATCAAAAGGCAGTGCTAGAAACCAAAACCACTATGAAGGAAGAAGAATGCCTTCAGTGAGCTCCTCTGCAGACTGGACATGGCTGAGGAAAGAACCAGTGAGCTTGAACATAGGTCAGTAGAAACTTTACAAACTGAAATGCAAAGAAGAAATAAAATGGAAAAAGAAAAAAACAGAATATAACAGAAAAAATATGGGAAAATTTCAAAAGATGTAATATATGTATAATTTGAATTCTAGAAAGAGAGGAAAGATAGGAGACCAGAAGAAATATTTGAAGTCATAATGGCCAAGAATTGTCCACAATTACTGACAGACACCAAAGCACAGATCCAGGAAGGTCGGTGAGCAACCAACAGACTAAATACCAAAAACCACATCTAGACATATCATATTCAAATTATAAAGAACAAAAGACAAAGAGAAAATTGTGAAAGAAGTCTAAGGTTGGGGATGAAACACCTTACCTATAGAGGAGCAAGTTAACACCAACAGCAACAGCAACAAAAAAAAAACTACAACACACTTCTTCTCAGAAGCCATGCAAGCAAAAAGAGAGTGGAGTGAAATATTTAAGATGTTAAAAGGAAAAAAAAAAAAAAACAACACATAAATCTAGATTTCTATATCCAGCAAAATTATCCTTCAAAATGAAGGAGAAATAGTCTTTCTCAGATAAATAAAACTTGGAGGAATTCAGCAGCAGGAGAACTGTCCTGCAAGAAATGTGAAAATTAGTGATTCAGGGAGAAAGAAAATGATATAGGTCAAAATCTACAAGCTCCATAAAGAAAGGAAGCATTGGAGAATGAATAAATGAAGCTAGAATAAAATATTTTTTATTCTTGATATAAAACAACACTGTTCAAGTAATAACACTACAATATATTTAGTGATTATAGCAAATGGGTATCAGGTGAGGTTGAAAACCCGTGTTTCAGCCCTGACCATAGTAAATCACAGAGGCTCCCCTGGCAGCCCAGGCAGGGGAAAGTTGCCCTCCCCGCCCCACACCAGACTTGGCGCACAGCCAACGTGCCACAGATTCTTAAGGGAGTTGCAGCCAAGGACTCAGGCCCCTCTCCCCGGTCATGCTTTTGCATATTTGCTTTCCTAGCCCTGGTGCTTTCTTTCCTAGGTCTTTCTCTCAGAGGCCTTGGGCAAAGATCTTCTACAGGCACCTTTATGGAGGCCTCCTTATGGGAAGGGAAGGAAGGGGAAACCTTTCACTACTTTTCACTCCTCTGACCCAGTACTTTTCCACTCCTACCCTTGCCCCTGACCCCAGGATCCATACTTCCAGAGACCTTTGTTCAAGGCTCTTTTTAGGGTGGGGGTTGGCATAGCTCATGTGTTACATTAAGAATATGCAGATTATGACCTGCAGACTAAGGAGGTACACCCCCTCAATGGGGTCAGCAGCTTGGTCCCTCAGCATCTGAGCTCCCACTCTGGGGAAGAGTAAACCTCAGAGCAGTTTTGATTGAAGGTGCAGTTTTTATACACTCCCACAAAGGAAGTAAAGTCACAAGATTTATCACTTAAACATCCCAGAAAAGGGGTGTGGCTGTACAGTGAGCCAGGGGAAGGGCAATCCTCTATCCCAGGTCACAAGCAAGCAAGAGACATAGCACAGGGTAGCAAGCACCTGTTACTTATAAGGTGGTTGGGGCAGAGGTCACTAACTTTTCATAGGTGGTTCTACAACTCTAAGCAGTTATTTTTGAAAAGTGACCCAGGAAAAGCAAAGCAAGACCTTGTGGCAGGAATCCTAAGCTCAGGTCCTTATCTAAATGTCCAGGCTCTGGGTGTGAGCAGGCCTGTCACACTGTAAAATGCTTAGGCAGTAACTCAGAACGGCTGTTTTTTCATCACAGTCCCTTGACAGGAGATGAACCCACATCTGTGCTAGTCCACCTGACCGTCCTCTGTTTGCAGTTCCATGGAGGAAAATGGAACAGGGGATGTCGGAGCTATCTCCATTTTAGCCTCTCGCTTATACCATCTCAAGTAAGTTATTAAAGACTTAACTCGTTTATCTTGAGCTTGTTGCTTTAATTGGCTACTCCAATATCTGGCAGCTCAGCTTTCTCCCAGCTCAGTTGAGCTCCTGGTGGATGTAAAGGACGGATGTAAAACGAATGAGACAAATATCATACAGGGAAAGAGGGATGAATGGGAACACTGTGTTACAAGGTATCTTTACTATAACTGAAGAAATAGAGTGTTTTTTGAAGTTACAATTAGATTTTACAAACTGTAAGGCGGCCACTGAAAGAAATCTTTTAAGAAGTATAATGATATGCTGAGAGAAGATAAAACAATCATATAAAATGATCAATTAAAACCACAGAAAGTATAGTAAAAAGGAAGGAAGAAATAAAACAAAAGCAATGAATATAAAAGAGTTACAAACATGGTAGATATTAATTTAACTATATCAACTTTACATGTGAATGATCTAAATATATCAATTTAAAGACAGAGATAGTCACAATGAATAGAAGAAAAATAAGGACTGAACTATATGCTGTACACCAAAACAAACAAACAAAAAAAACTACCACATTTCAAATAAAATGATAGATTCAAAGAAAAGGAAATGAGAGAGATATACTATGCTAACACTAACTGAAATAAAAAACTAAAGAGGAATATTTATTTCATACAAAACAAATTCCAGAGCAAGAAAAATTATGAGGGATAAATAGATCCATAATGATAAAGATGTCAGTTTCCCCCAAAATAATTCAATTATCTTTAATGTGTATGCACTTAGCAGCAGAACATCAAAATATGTGAGGGAAAGGCTGATGGGACAGAAAGAAGAAATAGAAACTTCACTATTTGGAGACCCCCCTTTTAGCAGCTGAGAAATTAAGCAGGCAGAAAATCAGTAAGGATGGTTGACCTGAATAGCACTACCAATCAATGTAACCTAAATGACATTTATAGAATGAACGCTGTAACAGCAGAATACATATTCCTCTCAAGTCTGCATGGAACATTCGCCAAATTAAGCATCCTGAGTGATAAAACACACTTTAGCAAAATTCAACAAATAGAAATCATGCAGAGTATATTTTCAGACCACAAAGGAATTAAAGTAAAAATCGGCAACAGAATGATAATTGGAAAATCCCTAAATATTTGAAGATTGGACAACACCCTTGTAAATAACACACAGGTCAAAGAAGAAATTGCAGGAGAAATTTTAAAATATTTTGAAGTAAATAAAAATAAAAATACATCTTATAACGTATGGGATGCAAAAATAGCAGTTCAAAGAGGGAAATTTATAGTATTTCAGGTATTCGTTAGAAAGAGAAAAGACCTGAAATCAATAACCTAAGCTTCTCCCTTAGAAAATAAGAGGAAGAAGAGCAATTAAATTGAAAACAAAAAGCAATAGAGAATAGCAATAAAAATAAAAGCTGGTTCTTTGAAAGGATTGATAAATTGGATAAACCTCTAGCCAGGCAAACCAAGAAAAAGAGAAAAAAAGACACAAATTACCAATATGAGAAGTGAAATAAGGGCCAACACTGCTGATCCCAGAGATATAAAAGAATAATAAAGGAATAATATGAACGACTCATCTCAATATATGATAACTTAGATGAGATGGACCAATACCTTGAAAGACAAAAACTACGAAGTCACAAACAAAGTGAAACACATTATCTAAACAGGAGCATACACATTAAAGAAATTGAATCAGTAATTAATAACTCTCTAAAAAGAAAGCACCAGGGACTTCCCTGGTGGCGCAGTGGTTGAGAGTCCGCCTGCCGATGCAGGGGAGGCGGGTTCGTGCCCCACCAGGGACTTCCCTGGTGGCGCAGTGGTTGAGAGTCCGCCTGCCGATGCAGGGGACGCGGGTTCGTGCCCCGGTCCGGGAGGATCCCACATGGCGGGGAGTGGCTGGGCCCGTGAGCCATGGCCGCTGAGCCTGCGCGTCCGGAGCCTGTGCTCCGCAACGGGAGAGGCCACAGCGGTGAGAGGCCCGCGTACTGCAAAAAAAAAAAAAAAAAAAGAAAGCACCAGGCCCTAATGGTTTCAGTGGGAAATTCTACCAAACATTTAAGGAAGAAATGACAGCAATTCTCGATAATCTCTGAGAAAACACAAGCAGAGGGAACACTTCCTAACGCAATCTATGTAGCCAGTAACATCCTAATAGCAAAAACAGAGAACGATGTCCCCCAAAAGGAAAACAAATCGGTTTCTTCCATGACCGTAGATGCAAAAATATCAATAAGATATTAACAAATGAAATCCAGCAACCTATAAAAATGACAATATACCTTGACCAAGTAAGATTTATCCCAGGAATGCAAAGTTGGATTAACACTAATAATTACTATAATACACCGCAGTAATAGAATAAAAGGCAAATCCACATGGTGATCAAAACTGATTCAGAAAAATAATTTGATAGAGACCAAAAGCTTTTCATGATAAAAACATGCAAGAAACTGGAAGTGGATAGACCCATCTTTAACCAGATGAAGGGCATCTATAGAAACTCACAGCTAACATCATACTGAATGGTGAAAGACTGAATGCTTTACTCTTAAGATCAGAAACAATAATAAATGTGATACATTGCATTGATGGAAGGAAAGCTAAAAGTCACATGATCATCTCAACAGATGCAGAAAAAACATTTGACAATATTCACCATCCATTCATGATAAAAACTCAACAAACTAGGTAGAGAGAGAACATCTTTCAACATCATAGAGTCCATATATGACAAACCCACAGCTAACATCAAACGCAACGGTGATACCTTGAAAGCTTTTCCTCTAAAATCAGTCACAAGTAAAGGGTGCACACTTTTACCACTCTTATTCAACATAGTACTGGAAGTCTTACCCAGGTCAATCAGGTAAGTTAAGTATGAATTTTCTATATGACTCAGAAATTCTTCTTCTGGGCACTTAACCAAGAGAAAGGAAAGCTTATGTCTACACAAAAACATGTATGTGAATTGTCAAAGCATCATTATTTGCAGCAGCTAGAATTTGGAAACAGCCCAAATGACCATCAACTGGTAAATATATTAAAAAACTGGGGGTATATTCATAACATGAAATACTATTCCAAAATAAAAAGTAATATGATATTAACATATGTAAAACATGATGGAATTTCACAAACATGATGCTATGTGAAAGAAGTCAAACATAAAAGATCACATACTATATAATTATCAATACATTGATATGAAATTCTAGAAAAAGCAAAACTATACAGTGAGAAAGAAGGTAAGTCCTCACCTGGGATCAAGAGTGGAAAGGGACAGCGGGAAACTGTAGGGTGAGGGAACTGTTCCATTCCTAATTGTGGTGGCAGTTAAGTTGTTGTACAAATTACCAAAATTCATCAAAATGTACACTTAGTATTGTTGAATTTTAATATATGTGCAAACGATGCATTAATAAAAAAGTGAATAAATGAAATATAAAATATACAACCTTTCACATAAATATCTCCCCAATTAATTGCACTTGCCTTCTGTGTGATATAGTAGCAGATGGTCTAATTGATGAGAGACATCTCTCTGTTGCTGTGTTGTAATGCTCACAGCACCACATATTCTCGGCAGGCCAACTCCCAACCACTGCGCCACTAGGGAAGCCCCACATATTCTCTTAAAGTTTAGATCTAATGTCACAAAAGAAAGCAAACTCTATCAATTATTTCTTCTTCTCATACTTATTTAACTCATAGTCTCAAATTAAGAAGTCCAAGGCCAAGATGTTTATAGTTTTAAACAGCAGTAGCCAATGTAAGTGATGCATTTGCAAGATAATGTGGCAGAATTTGTAAGAAATACAAATATTTAACAACCGATCTCTTATCCAAACGATCTGACAATCTACTGCTGGCAAACAGATGTGTGCGTTGCTACCTATATATTGTAGTATATAATATGTATGTTAATATAATCAAGATATGACTAATTTACAACTGTAGGGAAGATTGAGGAAGTTTGAATTTTAATTGAGCCTAGAAGTGTTGGTGGGACTTAACCTAGACAAGGAAGATCATTCCAGATAGAGGAAACATTGTGAGAAAAGCCCAAAGGTTTATTTCATAATATTCGCCTAGGCAATGATGTTTTGCTTGGTGTGGGTGAAGCAGAGAAGGAAAAAATGAGTACATATGAGAAGATAGCCTAAAACCTGAAGATAAGCAGAACTGATTGTTATGGTAAGAACTTTAGAACTTTTGATGTAGGCAATGAAACCATGTAGTTTTGGGAGAAGGGTTGGCATACTCAACATGATCAAGTCCATATTCTCAGGAAAGGAGAAGGATGAATTGCAGCAAAAAAAACAAAAAACAAAAAAGAAGTTAGAGAAAAGAGTTAGGAGACTTGAATAAGAAGAGCTACCGTGGAAATGGGCAGTTTGGCAACTATGCTGATTAAATCCAAGGGTGCAGGCTAGGAGGAAGTTAATGGATAACACAAATATTTCTAATCTAGGTGAGAATTAATTTATCAATTAGGACATCATTGGTACGATTAAAGAGATAAAGTATACACATATGAAAAATTAAATAGCAAGGTAAGAAATGAATTTTTTAATTGCATCTCATATGATCCTATAGAGTTGTAGCTCCTACCTTTAGACCCAGCTCTGACCTCAGCAAGTTCCTATTAAAATAACAATGTAGTGTCTACTTTACAGAGTGATAATTTTCGTCATTATCTTATTCTAGTAACAACCCCAAGATTAATAAAATCATGAACTTAACAAAATTGAGATACAGTACTTTTAGTTACTTTGCCAATTGATTAGACATGCACTGTGATTAAATATCTGTGATTAAAGATTTTCCGTCAGCAAAAATTACAGACTTTTGTAATAACTTACAAATGCAAAAGTTTTCTCTGTGTACACTTTCAAAATTAGATTTTCCCCTTTATATGAGAAGGATGCTAACAACATCCTCAAATTTTCTTAAAGGCTTGAGTCCTATCTATTTTCAGGTATATACACATTACATGCTTGTAAAAAAAAGAAGTTATCTTCTAGAAAGGAAAAAGGATGAGGGAAACCCTCCTGAGAGATAATTAATAGAGAAATGGTCCCACAAATTCCAATGGGCTCCCTCTCATTTTGCTCTCTGATATACCTCTTTGCAGGGCAATGTTTATTCTGCTGAATCTGTAAATAAACCTATCATGTTAGATCCTGTAATTATATTGCACATTGATTAAATTTACAAAGTCATATATTTATTTCTATGTTAAAGTTTCTAAAGCACTTGTGCACTGTTTTACCACTTCATTTATGTGCACACTATTATTCTTTAAATGATAAGACTCCTAGTGATTATATGGCATTGTCGATTTTTTGTATTTTCTAAAATAATCATAAACAACTTTTATAAGTATAATAAATACTATTAAAATTGAATATTTAAATATTTATATAAACACAAGTTTTTAATTAAAGCAGATTTACAACCTTTTTAATGTGAATTATTATATTTAATTGAAGCTATATTCAGCAGTTTATAGATAGAAGAAAAAGTTGAAGGAATAAATATATTACTTAACATCCCCAAATAGTAAGGTTCAAAAGAGCCAATTGAGAATGGAGTTTGCTCTCCTTGTTGTCACAAAAAAATAAGGAAGGAAGAAGGAGAAAGGAAGGAAGGGGGGAGAGAGAGAGAAAGAAAGGGAGAAATCAGAGACAGAAAAGAGACTGAAGAGAGAGGGAGGGAGGAAAAGGAAAGGCAGTAGGAAGAACGAAAAAAATAACTTTGAAAATAATAGTTTAGGGAATAAAAACTGTATAAATAAATAGAAAAATCAATCAGAATGGTGGCTGCAAACATAAAAGAAATCCCATCAAATTTCTAGGATATGAGTACAGTATGAATGAAATAGAAGAAGTCACAACATAAAGAAGTCTGCGTCAGAAGATATAACGTGGCAAGAATACTGGGACTCTCCGGTCTTGAAACCAGTAGAAAGAACCAGTGAGCAAGCGTGAGAAATAAGGATGGAAACAAGAAGGTAATTAAAGGTCTATGTAGGAAAAACTGACCCTCCCTATCCTACAACAGCCCTCACCCTTTCACCTACCCCGGTGTACAGAACACAAGAATGAAATTTACTCTCAGACAAGAAATTAGAAGACTCTTCTCTGAAGCTGTTGAACAAACTAAACAGAACTGTCGCAGTTAGTGTGGGTGGTGGACATATTTACCAAGCGTTCCCCATCTACTCACTAAGTAAAAGCCAGTCACTGGCCAAATGCTGCCCATGTTTACAGAGATCTCAAATCAGCTCTCTTACTGCCTCAATTTAAAACATGAAGGGAAAAATCAAGGAACTTGTCCCGTAGCAAGAAAGAGAAGGACCAAAATAAATAGAAAAAGTAACAAAAATTAAACAAGTCAGAAAAATAAAGTTTTAAATACACTAATTAGTATGATCAGGGAGAGTCAAGAGGATGTTTCATTCACAAATAAAAGTAGGATGCTATCAAAATGAAACAATAAAAGACAAGATTTTTTTGAAAATAAAATAATAAGGGTCAAAATTAAATTCAAGGATTGCAAAATAAGATTGAGAAAATCCCCAGAATGTAATGCAAAAGACTAATAAAAGACATTTTGAGAGAAAAGATAAGCCATGGGAAAGGCTAGTATCTGCATAATAAGTCCAGAAATAGAGAATTTTTAAATGGAGAAAAAAAATTATCAAAGAAATAACAGCAAAAAAACCCAAAAAACAGAATTCAGAAGAATAGTAAGTAGAATCCATTGAAATCCACTAGAATTTTTTCACATCCGGGCATGTGGGACTTAGACCCTCCTGGATGAACCTCCCCCAACCCCCTTGCAGACAATAACTATAAAACCTGTACTAACAGACAGTGAAGAGAGCAGATATATTCTGGCAGAAAACCCGTGCTTACCAGGAGGAGGAAGGCAGAAGGTGGTACAAATAATTACCATCTTTGAGGAACTATGTTAGTCCTTTGGGCAAAAAGCAGTGGCAGGGAATGCAGAAGGGAAATCCCAAAATCCTCCTGGCTGGGGAAGCAGAACAATGAAACCTGGATACTATGAATATTGAAGAGTGTGGGGGAAATACCAGAAGGGAAAGAGCTGGAGCCAGAATCCCCAAACTCTGTCTTACTCACATTGCTGACTCATATCTGAACTATGCACGCATAGAACAGAATCACCGCAGTTTAAACAAAGAAAAAAATTTTTGAACTCTGATCCGTGTTGCTGTTCTGAAGGTTGCTATCCTGAATAGTTAACATAAGCAGGCAGATTTTGGTGGAGTGGAAACTTGCTTGGAGGTTGCACTGATGAGGAGCTTAGTTTCTCTCTTTGCAATTTTTCCTTGAGGCCAAGAACAGAGAACACACAGCAAAGGCAAGAGCATACATGTGCATATTCTATTCTTCCTGGTCTGATAAACAAGAAAAGAGAAGCCAAGAAACATGAATGCTGAAGAGCATGAGGGATCCTGATAGGAAAAGAGTCAGAGGAAGGATCGCTAAAGCAGTTTAATCTCAGACTTAAAAGCTACTTGCTACTATTATATATGGAATGGATAAATAACAAGGTCCTACTGTAGAGCACAGGGAACTATACTCAATATCCTGTGATAAACCATAATGGAAAAGAATACAAAAAGAATGTATATGTATGTATAACTTAATCACTTCACTGTACAGCAGAAATTAACACAACATTGTAAATCAACAATACTCCAATAAAAAAACAAAAAACTATTTGCTAAGACAGAAGGAAAAAAATACTTATCACAGAAAAATAACAGAATCCAGTATTCTCTTAATTTAGCATTAATGTGTATGATACAATTCAAAATTACCACAAAGTGAGAGAGTAGCACTGACATATATACACTACCAAATGTAAAATAGCTAGCTAGTGGGAAGCTGCTGCATAGCTTGGTGCTTTGTGACCACCTAGAAGGGTGGGATAGGGAGGGTGGGAGGGAGGCTCAAGAGGGAGGGGATACCGGGATATATGTATACATACAGCTGATTCACTTTGTTGTACAGCAGAAACTAATACAACATTGTAAAGTAATTATACTCCAAAAAAGATATTAACAAAAAACTTACCCAACATGTGAAGAACTAAGAAAATAGAATACATTCCAAAGAGATAAGAAAATCATTTGAGTCCAACCCAAGATAAACCAGATGTTGCAACAAAAACTTAAAAGCCGCTACTAAAAACCAGTATGGATGTTTCTCAAAAAACTAAAAATAGAACTACCATATGACTCAGCAATTCCACTCCTGGGTATGTATCTGAAAGAAATGAAAACAGTAAGTTGACCACCCCAGTGGTCACAGCAGCATTATTTACAATTGCCAAGGTATGGAAGCAACCTAAGTGTCCATCAACAGATGAATGAATAAAGAAGATGTGATATATATACACACACACATATATACATTTATATATAATGGAATATTACTCAGCCATAAAAAAGAATGAAATTTTGCCATTAGCAGCAACATGGATGAACTTGGAGGGCATTATGCTAAGTGAAATAAATCAGAGAGAGAAAGACAAATTCCACTTATATGTGGAATCTAAAAAAATACAACTAGTGAAATGCAACGAAACTAGTGAATGCAACTAAACTAGTGAATGCAACAAAAAAGAAGCAGACTCGTATGGAGAACAAAGGGGAAGGGGAGAGGGGCAATACAAGGGGAAGGGGAAGGGGAGAGGGGCAAAAAAGTGTTATTATAGGACTATATGAAATCATGTGTGTGAAACTTTTGAAAATTGTAAAGCACTATAGAATTTAAAGACTCTTTCATTCAATGAAAGAAAAAAAAAGTATCCTCAAAGGTGTAAAATAAAATCCATGCATGCAAATCTCAGTAGTAAGAGGTCTCAGCAGAGAAATAGAAGCAACAATAAAGAACCAAATGAAAATATTAGTAATAAATCAAATTCTGAAAAAATTTACTGGATTAACTTAACGGAATGGATATGACAAAGAAAAGAGTAAGTGAACTTAAGATAGAAAAATAAACATTACCCAGAGTGAAAAAAAGAAGAAAATAAAACAGAATAACTCAGGGACCTGCTTGGATAATATCAGATAGTCAGATATATGTGTCATGGGAAATTCAGAGGAGAAAAGAGAAAGAATGGAGAAAATGTTTCTTAAGAAACAATAGCTGAATATTTATTTATATATTAAGCTGAAGGTCAACATATTTTTTAAAGTTCTAATAAATCAATTTTTAATTCACTATCAAACAGAAAATCAAATTATAGTAAATGATATTGCCACAAAAGGAAATAACAAACAGGAGAGTATGTTCATCCTTACTTGCTAAGGTAGAAATGCAAATAAAAACAATATTAAATACTTTTTGAAAGATTTTAATATGTAAAATATCTTGTGTTGACAAGAAAAACAGGAAAACCAGCACACTCATATTGGGTTAATTTCCCTCAAGAAAATAAATACACCATTACCAGAAAAAGGATAAATAATGTCAGCAGACAATAATAAAGACTCTTTATTATGGCTACACAGCAAAACAGATTAGTTATAACTGGAGGTGGGATGTGGGTTAATTTTTCTCTGTTTAAAAAATTATGCAATAATTGTATATTTATACAATATTATGTATTGTATAATTTGTATATTTTTGTATATAATTTGTATATTTTTGTATAAAATTTGTTTTTTTGTCATACAACAAAATCAACTGTGTTTTTTAAACAGTAAATCAATTAAGAAATCATTTATGTTTATAAGATATGTAAGATAAGATGATTAAATTGAACCCATAGAGATAGCACTCCTCTTGTTTCTTCAACTCACACAGACACACCTTTTGTTTTTTGTTTCTTTCTGAGCCAGTTAGGAACATAGCACGGGAAGGCAAGGGGTCCAAAGAATAGTCCATTGATATTGTAACTGATAACTCTGGAAAGTCACCTAATACCATCCCTTTCATTAGCTCTCAGAGTCAAAGCATGTTAAACACGTTACCTCTCGTGGAAAATGTAGAAACATATTTGACCTGAAATCCTAGAGTCAGTAACAATTCCAAAAGATGTTTGCTGCTAAGGTGAAGTTAAAGGATGATTTTTGAAAGATGCAGTCTAAGCAATTTTGGAATTAATAAAGGATTAGGCTAAGACTATTTATTTGTAAACATATTTTTAAAAAATTTTATGTCTCATCTTTAATATAAAGCCTATTATTAATCTATTTTGCATTTAAATTTCTTTTAGAATAATAAAAATTATGGCTACTTTTAAAGTAAAAAAATTTGCTTCCATTTTAGGTTACTTCTTAAAAACTAGACATTACCTTATTTTAGGCTTATAGACTAAACCTCACCAGTAAGACTCTATGGCTACATTCACTGAATGGTTGCAAAGAGGTTATCAAAGAGAAAGGGTCTTTATGTATCAGGGAAGTGGTTGAAAACATGCACATGAAACAGGAAATCCAAAGTATTGTTGTAGTTAGTAGTCATTCCATAGTCTGGAAAATTCTATTATATAGATAGTTTGTTGTACACATGATTGATAACATAGTAAGTAAATTATTCATATATATGTGTCATTTTGAAATATCCTAAGATATTATAGTTAAACAAAGTTTAAGGCAAGTATAAATATAGTACTTTCAGGATTATATACTTGTATATCAAGAAATGTGGGTGAAGGAATACAATGTTAAGAAGGCTAAACTTCTTAATAATTGTTATCCAGCAATTCCACTTCTGGATATATATCCAAAGGGAATGAAAACAGGATATTGAAGAGATATAAGCAGTCCCATGTTTATTGCAGCATTATTCGCAAGAGCCAAGATAGGAAAACAACCTGTGGCCATCAACAGATGAATGGATGAAGAAGACATGATGTACATATATAATAAAATATTATCCAGCCATGAGAAAGAAGGAAATCCTGCCATTTTTGACAACATGGGTGGACCTTGAAGGCATTATGCTTAGTGAGATAAGTCAGTGAAAGACAAATACTTTATGGTATCACTTATATGTGGAACCTAAAAAAGTCTAACTTGCAAAAACAGAGAGTAGAATGATGGCTACCAGGGGCTAGGAGGTGGGGAAATTGGGGAAATGCTGTTTAATGATACAAACTTGCAACCATTAGATAAATAAGTCCTGGAGAATTAATGCACAGCATAGTGATTATAGACAAGTCTATATTGTACAAACAAGTTTGTACTATAAACTTCAAAGTTGCTAAGAGACTAGACCTTAATTGTTCCCACCACAAAAAAGATAATTACATAATAGAGGTGTGAGTTATCATTACAGTGGTAATTATAGTGCAATATATAAATATAGCAAATCAACACTTTGTGCACATCAAACTTACAAAATGTGCATGTCAATTATATCTCAATAAAAATAAATGTTAAAAAGTAGGCTATAGATAAATTATGAAATAATTTGCAAAAAAAAATACTGTTCAGGATGCAACTCAAAATATTTTAGTAAACTCTAAGATAGCTATAGGATAAAGTATTTAAAAATTTAAATACAAAATAAAAAAATAAAGATGCTATGTATAATTTATATTTAGAAAATGAGTTCCATATCAATTATTTACTTACAAAGAAAGTGCTGTCAAACTTCCTTATGTACTAGGTATATATATATGAACCATAGTACATTGGCTTGTTTAATCCAATGATTTTTTTTCTGTGTAATAGGATTATACATTCTCATTCATTGATGTATGACTTGCCAATTCATTCTGCGATAAAAAATATATGTACCCATCTCTTTGACAATGACATTACATGCTTTACTCCATTTGGACGTGAAGTACTGACTAACACCTAGACAGCCAGGTTCAAATGGAAACAAGTATTTCATTTTCTTATTTCAAACAATTTGATGGACAGACTCTAAGGAGGGCCTCATGATCCCACCTTCTGGTGTCCATTCCTTTGTGTAATCCCCCACCCCCTTAAATGTAGGCAGGACCTGTGACGTGTAAAAATAAAATACAGCAAAGGTGATAGGATGTCCCTCCTATGATTGCCTTATAAGACTCCATCTTGCTAGCAGATTGGTTCTTGAGACTGTTTCTCTCGCTGGATTTGAAGATGTTAGTGACCAGTGTTAGGAGTCTCACGTGTCAAGAAGCCAATGCTTGACACTAGTCGCTAAGGGAAGTTTCAAGCTTCCAGCCAGCAAGAGGCGAGGTCCCTCAGACTTATAGTCACAAGGGAATAAATTCCTCTTACATCAGCCTGAGTGAGATTGGAAGCAAACCCTTTCCGCAGTCAAGCTGTGAGATGAGAAGTCAGCCCTGGCCAGCACTTTGACTGAAGCCTTGCAGTAGACTCCTCTAAACCATGCCTAGACTCCTGAGGTGATAAATGTGTCTGTGGTTATAAGTTTCTAAGTTTGTGGTAATGTGTTATAGTAATAGAAAAATCATACACCGGAGTCAAATCTGAAATGTGTTGTGTGTGTGTGTGTGTGTGTGTGTGTGTGTGTGTTAAGTATGGAATATAGTACAATGGACAGGATTTTTCAAAAATTCTGTGAAACATACCTCTGTCTATTATCTCTCTCTCTATCTACCTAGAAACACACACACACACCCAGAGAGACAGAGAGAGAGAGAGAGAGATTAAACTTATAATCATTAGTCATTAAGATCAATGGCTTCCCACTTAGGGTTCTAGAATTTTGCAGAGTTCCCTTGGAACCCTGGGAGAATGAATGTGAGATGGGGAACAGCAATTACAAAGAGACAAGGTTCTTGCTTTCCCCATACTATCTTTTCTGATTGAGTTACTAACCATAAAATTAAACTATGTATTTAAAAGTTTTATTATCTAGTATTGTTGTTAGAAAATAGTTCATAATTATAATTTTTAAATTATAAATGATGTGCCAGTAAGTTTCATTTAAATATTTTGCCTATCTTGCATAAAATCTATGTTTTACAACTTGAGATAGTCATAAAGATTTTATAAAGACCATGTACTTATAAGTGAAAACTGCTAAGACTAATCTTACATTTTATCTTATAAATTAATATGACCGTGAAAAGAGCCCTCGATAACTATAGAACAACATCTGCTTATTTGGACAGCATGTAATCATCTTGGTATTTTCACTGTGTAGTCATTGTTTACTGATAACAAAAGTTATACATCAGGAAATATCTTTGAAAGTCATTACTAGGGCATTTTAAGAACACACCACATTAAATGCACTTGATTTTCCATGAGTTGATATTTCTGCACTTTAAAATATTGCAGACAATAGTCTTTGATGATTTTAATCACAGAAAATCAGAGATATTTGAAGGACCATTGCTAAGGCGGAAAGGCCAGATCTGTATGTCATTAGTTCAGCCTCTAAAATAGATCAAAGAGGCATCCAAAAATGAACTGCTATTTACTGCTCTGAAGGCAGTCACGGTATTCATCTGACCACAATGTAAACTTTTCTCCAGCTGCGTGAAATGAACGTTATAGTTACAAACAATTATTGAGTTTTAGAAAGGAAGGAAAATGTGATGAAATTTTAGTGGCACTTCTTGTTATCTTTCCAAAAATAATTCTTAAGTATGAAGTAGAATTTCATAAATCAATCACTTAAAAATAAATTCATTTAACTTTCCTCAGTTCTGTCCTTTAAGAGTGAATTTTTGACCGTTTTCCAAATCCCCCAAAATAACAACAATAACAAAAACAATTAAGGAGTGTTCTATGTTGGCACTGTTTGGTAATCCCATTAGTATCCAAAAAAACCAGTGAGGTAATAAAACTACTTCCATTTATTACACTTTAATGCTGTTGATTTTTGTAGGTTGAGCTTATATCTAGCATCTTGATGAACTCATACAGATTCTATACTTATCACTGATTTGTGGGGGGGTTCCCTACGTAGAAATATCTACCAAAAATAACAATTTTTCATTTTCCTTTCCATTCATTATACTTTTATTTCTTTTTTTCTTTTTTAGTTTCACTGGCTAAGATCTCTGGTAGAATGATCAATGATAGGAGGGATTCGTATTTTTCTTGCCTTTAATGTAGATATTTCTGAAATTCTGTCATTAAGAAAAATGATACCTACTGATGTTTACTGAATACATTTTATTCAGATGATGAAAGGTCTCTCTCTGTTTCACTTTATTGGGAGGATATTTTTATGAACACGTATTGCATTTTATGCTTTTAATTTATTTTCTTCATCTACTGCAGCTATTACTGTTGGTTTGCTGTCTTTTTAACCATTACTGTGGTTGTAAGTTGAACCATTTTAACTTTCCTGGTATAATTTCTATTAGGTCACATTTTATTATTTGAAATCACCTCTAGAATTTCCACTGATCTTATAAAATGAGGCATATAGATTTATTTATTTAGTCTATATTCTCAAATAGTCTGAATTAGGGATTGTCTGTGGCTTGAAAACATCGTACAATTCCTCTGTAAAATCATCTGGTCACTTTTAAGGGTTTGTGGGTAGGATATTTTTCAATAGTCATTTTCATTCCTTAAATATATACTTGGATATTCAGTTTTTCTTCTTTTATCATTTTTAGACATTTTATTTTTCTAGAAAATTGTCATTTCATTTTTGCTTTCAAATACAATGACATTAAGTTCTCCATAGTATTATATATATTTTCACTCTCAATTGTAATTATAGCTAATTTTATTTTCATCTTAATATATTTATTTCAACTATGTTTTCCTTGATCAGTGTTCCCAATTTGTCTGTTTTAAGTTCTTTCAAAGGTTTATCTTTTGTGTTCTTGATAAGTTTTAGTATATGTTTTATGTTTCCTCTTTAATTATTATTTGACTTTAATATTATTTCAACTTATTTGAATTAATTTATTAATTTGTGCTCTTTTTACGGTTTCTTGGTATAGATGCTAGCATAATAATGTTGTCTTTGTTTTTTTTAATTAAATGCATTAAGGACACAAATTCTCATATAAGTGCTTTTTTGCTTGTCTCCCACAAGTTTTGAGTTATATGCTTTTCCTGTCATTCAGTCTGAAAAATACTATAATTTCTGCAAGTTTTATTCTTTTTTTTTTAACATCTTTATTGGAGTATAACTGTTTTACAATGGTGTGTTAATTTCTACTTTACAACAAAGTGAATCTGCTTTACAACAAAGTGAATCAAGTTTTATTCTTAATTGTATAAATTCTTTAGAATGATGTTTTTTAGTTTTAAAATATAAGGTTATATTTCAACTACCTTTTTGAAGTTGGTTTCTGAATGAATTGTATTATGACCAGAAGGGGGATCTACCTAATATAAGTCTGATTGAGACTTCCTTTGTGGCCAATCACATGACAATTTTTGTAAATGACTCCATGTGTAGTTGAAAAGGATGATTTTTTTCTGGATATAAGAGTCTACGTAGATCTATTGGAACAGGCTTTTTCAGCATGATAATTGAATTTTTAAAGTATATCTCATTTAAGTTTACTTGACTTTCTGAGAGAGAAGTACTAAAATTTATCATTTTGATTATGACCTTTTCAATTTTCTCCTGTATTTTGTTAATTTTTACTTTATATATCTTTGAGGCTATGTTGTTTGATTTATTTTAATTCCTGTATTGATGTAGTTTGGGGCTACATTTTTCCTTTTATGAGAAAAAAGATTTTCATTGGTTTCTCTATTGTTTTCCTGTAGCTAATGTAACAGATTAGCACACATTTGGTGGCTTAAGACAACAATTTATTCTCTCACAGTTCTGGAGCTCAGAAGACCAAAATCAGTATCACTGGGTCAAATCAAGTTGTTGGCAGCGCCACACTCCCTTCAGGGGCTCTGGAAGAGAATACTTTCCTTGCAGCTTCTGGTGGCTGCCAGTAGTCCTTGGCTTGTGGCTGAATCACTCCAATCTCTGCTTCTATTTTCCCCCTGCCTCCTCCTTTTCTGTCTGTGTTAAAATCCCCTCTACATGTCTCTTATAAAGACGTTCCTGATGGCATTTATGGCTCACCCGGTTAATCTAGGATAATCTTCCCATCTCAAGATCATTAACTTAATCACATTGCAAAGTCTATTTCACCATATAAAATAACATTCACAGGGTTCAGGGATTAAGTCCTGGATACCTTTCAGAGAACGTTTTTAGCATACTCCAGTTTCTTTTGATTATTTTTTTTTAAATTCTGATTTTGTCACTTTAATATTGCTGTACCAATGATCCTTTGATTTTGTATTTCACTGATACAGCTTTCTCATACCTTTATTTCAATTTTATTGGGTCATTTTATTTTAGTTATAGATCTTACAAGAGTATTTTCACTTCTGTTTATGTCTCTATATTTTAATTGCTGAGTTTTATCTATATACATTTATTGTGATTACTATTCTTTTAGATTTTTGAGTTATTTTGGTTTCTTTTCCCTCCTCCTCTCACCCCTCATTCTCACCCACTCTGGCTTGATTGATTTTGTCTGATTTCAATTTTTCTGTATTGGTTTGAAACATATATGGTGTATCATTTTTTTCAGGGTTATATTTAAGTGTTTAAACTTTTATCTTCCAATACCTAGACTTAGTATCTACATCATTCCCCAAATTAAAAATTTCAGCATGCTTTTACTGTCCTTTTCTTATTTTTTCTTTTTTTTTCTTTTCTCATTTCCTTCTCTTCTTGTCCCAAATCAGAAATTATAGTTCTAGATTGTCATTAAAAAATAGGTAATTTAAAAAGTAGATATTCCACTAATTATTATTCACTATTGCATCTTCTATCTTCCTATTTTCTCCTGGATTCCTTTTCTTCTTCCTGAGAATATATTCTAGTAAACCCTCAGAGATCTGTGGGTGGTAAAGTTTCTAAATTCCTATTAGTGTGAAAATACTATTTTGCCTTTACATTAAAATGATAGTTGAATTGAATAAAAATTTTACACCTCAGTTTATTGTGCTTTCTGAGTACTGTATAACTGATTTGGCAGTATTTTAATAGGATGTTTACTTCTATAATCATTCTGGAACATTGACTTTATTTTTGCAATATGTGTCAGGCTTATGTAGCTATTAATTATGAATTAGGCAGCATTCAATTTCTTATAATTCTCTAAAATATTTAACAATGCATAGTTTATTATTCTGAAAAGATTATGGATAAAACTATTTGTGATACTTTATTCATTGTTTTATATGTTAAGATATTCAACTTTTAGTGTCAGTTTTACTGTCATATTTTCTTAAGTATCTGTGCTACTAAGATTTCAAATATACTAACATAAAAATGAATGTAATATTCTTAAAATTTTTTCTATATTCTATGTCTGGTATACTTTCTTTTTTATCTTATAATTTTGAATTGAAGTGTAATGTACATATGAACAAAAGCACAAATATTAAATGCATGCCTCAAAGAACCATCAAAAGTGAATGTAAGCATGAAATTCCCAGTAGGTCACAGAATAGAATACTATCTGCACCTTATCAGGTCCCTTCATGCCCGTGCTAACCATTACTCTCTCCCTCTTCTTCATAGATGATCACTATACTGACTTCAGTCGTTATAATTTGCCTGTTTCATTCATACCCATACTCAGAAATCCCATTTATAATTATACACCCAATAGAGAGATTCATTCATATGAAAAAGAGACATGTAAACCAATGGGTTTTTGTTTGTTTGTTTCTTATTTTGAAATTGTTTATTCCCTTCTTTGTAATGGCATTAAGAAGAGAATTCATTTTTACAATTTATTTCAAAGCATTTTCTCTTACATATGTTAGCTCTACTTATTTCTGTTTTCCATTTCTTTAATTAGTATTTTTTATATTTGTTACTTTTATTAGCTCATAGCTGGTTTTGTGGTTCTTTTTCTAATTTTCTCATTACATTTAAATAATAAAGCTTTATGTTTTCCTGTAAAGGTAGTTTTGGTCGTATCTCATTAGTTTTCATAGATAGCATTTTTAAATTTTTTTTTCAAATATTGATTATAATTTTGATGAATTACTATCAACCATTATAGCTCATAAATTTTCTTTCAGAATTTACAGAGACTTTTATTTCTCCTTTAGTATAGTATTGTCTTTTAAAATGGTTATTTCCTAGTAGATAAAATATTTATTTATTTATTTAACAAATACTTTCTACAGGACATGATGTTAATTACTAAACAAGATGAGTTATAGCTAAAAGTAGCTAGATAGAAGATAGACATAGGTAGATAGATTTAAATATAAGTATATATATATATATCTATTGTGATATTCCAAAATACTTTATTTCATTGTTTACTTGATTTCTCGAAGGCTCAAGTAGATATGTGATAGTCTCCTATAACTTCTTGTATTTTCTAATATTCTTTGCTTTATACTGTTTAAATTTGTGATTTTCCTTTAATGTTATTAAAGAAATTAAATTTAGCATATTTCAGTCATATCTTTCCTCTACCTTATCTTTGTTAACAGTATATGAATTACTGTGAACAACTTATTTAATAATTATATATCTTCTTCTTGAGATTTACTTTGGACACTTCCACTTATAATTATTAAAGTTAAGTTTTAATTACCTGATTGCTTTCCATTGGTACTTTAAGAGGAAACTCTAGAATTTCTGAGAATCTAAATTATATATTTTGTTGTTGTTGTTGTTTTGTGTTTTTTTTGTGGTATGCGGGCCTCTCACTGTTGTGGCCTCTCCCGTTGTGGAGCACAGGCTCCAGACGCGCAGGCTCAGCGGCCATGGCTCACGGGCCCAGCTGCTCTGCGGCATGTGGGATCTTCCCGGACCGGGGCACGAACCCGTGTCCCCTGCATCGGCAGGCGGACTCTCAACCACTGCGCCACCAGGGAAGCCCTATATTTATTTCTTGATTAGCTGATATTTTTGTTCAAATTACATTTTTTATTTTCAAAATAATATGTGTGTGGAATAGTTTCTGGCTCCCTGTGTGCTGAAGTATTTCTTTATGACATTTTTAAAACCATGAAATAAATCATTTCTGGACTTAAAATTGTTAGAGCATTCTCTTTTCCTCAAACTTCTGAAATAATTTATTATTTTTTAGCATTCATAGTTGTACAAAAGAATTATAATTCCAGTCTGTTTGTTGCTTTTTACATGATGGGAGATTTTTTTGTTTGTTTTCTTTTTCCTAAATTAAAAACTTCAGAATTTGCTCTTTAATCTTATAATTCAACATTTGTTTGACACAATATCTGCCCAATGTATGTAAATAAACATGGTGAATCTTTCAGTTTTCATCTGACATTATTTTTAGCCCTGTTGATCTTTATTTCCTGTCTTTAGGTGAGTGTGTGTCTTGCAAAACTGATGTAGTTGGCCTCATTACTTTAATATTTGCGCTTTTTTTTTCATTAAGGAGATTTTCTTAGATTTGTATCTAATAGTATTTGTTTTTCTCTAGTCATTTCTTTTCTCTGCCACCTCCAAAGCATATTTTGGTTCTACCATTGCAATTCTGGCTCCCTTTCCATACGTCCATATGTCCATATAGCTCTTCCTGTGTGAGCCCATGCCACCTCTCTTTATAACTTAATCTGTTCTGTCTCTAGAACTGTCTGCTCCAGGTATTTTTTTAAAGACATTTTGAAGAAAACTTCAAAAATTTTATCTGGTTGATACAGTGAATCCTTTTCACATTTGCTTGTTCTTTGAGACTTTAAAATGCTGATCCCTTTTCTACAGTTTTCATTACTCTAAATTTTTTTCTTTCCAAGATGTATCCTTGCATGACAAAAAGAACTATCAATACATAAACACATTATGTGCCATACTCTCCACGTGTGTCTTTTCCTTGGGTTTATTGCAGATTCATGGTGGTTGATTGAATCTTTCACAGATCTTCCACTAGAGATATGATCACTGTGAATAATTCCTAGTAAAAGTATCAGGTTTTAATTCAACATTGTGGATTAACCTGAGACCTTTTGAAACCACTATCAGGGACCCTGGGACTCTTTGAGTCAGTGGATGAAGAAACAAACGACAAATAACCTGCAATCACCTTCACATACTGAGACCAGAACTCCTGTTATCTTGAAATCCTCATTTGGTCAATATTTTAATTACAGAGATTAAAACTCCCAGGGGATAATCTTGCCACCTAAGAACTACTCCTTTTAAAGTTTTCTAACAATATTTCTCTATTACCATATGCAAAAATGGAGTGGCTTGGGCAATAATTTTCTACCCATCTCAAGAAGTGGTACGCACGTCCAAAAACAAAAGCTCTTCTCTGTCTTTACCATGCTTTTTACGTAAAGACGGGAGAGGCTCTAGCCTCACTGAACACTTGCAGTCATAATTTCTCTTGCCTCTGAGATTCTGCATATACTGGAAAAACCTCTGTCCACCATTACATTTACCCAAATAACTCTTAAATGTCTTTCAAATCTTTGCTTAGATCTTACCATAACCTCCTCCAGGCAATATTTTCGAATTTCCCTTTATCAAATTAAGAAGTCCTGGGGCTTCCCTGGGCGCAGTGGTTGCGCGTCCGCCTGCCAATGCAGGGAAACCGGGTTCGCGCCCCGGTCCGGGAGGATCCCACATGCCGCGGAGCGGCTGGGCCCGTGAGCCATGGCCGCTGAACCTGCGCGTCCGGAGGCTGTGCTCCGCAACGGGAGAGGCCGCAACAGAGGGAGGCCCGCATACCCCAAAAAAAAAAAAAAGAAGTCCTTATTTGTTACCGTGGTAATCTATGATTTTTCCTACTGTCGTCCTTAGCACACTTCATTAAACATTCCTCAGTAGCTGTCACTTTCGAATTCAGTGAAAGCACCTTAAATAGCATTGCACTACTAACAGCAATAATCTAAAATTGATAAATATGAATTAATTGAATGGATGAAAGAGCTGCTAGCCAGATTCTATTTTAAATCCCAATTTCAACCACAAATTCTCAACCCCCAAGAATGTGGGATATGATGAAGATTAGGAGCTCAGAAATTTACAAAGTCAGTGAGAGGTAGGAGGTGTGAGGGTTGGAGGGGAGGATGGGGCGTGTGTGGGTGGGAAGGTCAGCTGCTTCAGCTTACATCTCCTCTGTATTGAGGTCCCTCTTGCTCTTCTTTTGTCAAAGCCCCCAGACTCCACCCTTACCTTACATACGATGATAGCAAATCAGGGGAAAAGTCTGAAACTGAAAACCAAGACACCAAGAAACTGAGATAAAGTGCTTTGGGTTCTAAAACCCTGGAAGATACATTTTGCTGGACTAGTTTGCTGCTTAAAGAAATGAGTTTGTGGCTCCGAGCTACAGGTAAACAGCTAGGCTTCATGAATTACAGGTGTACATACTGTTCCTTAGGGCCCAGAATTTAAATTCATACCACTGAACAGTTTTTAAAGGCTTTAACACATTATTTTGTTTGTATACAAATGAGGGCTGCTAATTTCAAATTAATCCTAACTATTTATTTAAGTAGTCCCAAAGGATCTCTACTTGAAAACAATTTGCTAGCAGTTATTTCAAGTACTAGACACACTCAGAAAATAATAAACTGTGGGTTTTAAATTAATTTAGTAACTTGGGTTACCAATTCCAGCAGATCTCTATAATTAATCTGAATCAGAGAGTCTACTGCCATTGCAGACTTTTTTTTTTTTACCTGAATTTAAGATTTTGAAGGGAAAATGAAAATGTCTTAGGCACAAATGTACAAATACGATATTACGGTTAATAAACAGCCTTTATATACACTACCTCATATGAGCCCAACAACAAAGTATGTGACAATGTACTCAACAAGTGAGGTGTATATTATTAATACGCTTATTTGGAAGATGTTTAAGCAATTTGCCCCTTTTGGGAGAGCTGCAGCGTGAACTTGTGACTTAGGGTTTAATCATAATGATGCTAAATGATCTTGTTTGCAGGATTGCCACATTGCATAATTCCAAGTGGTCATCCTTCACATCATGAGGCCATTCAATGATACTGAATGGCTGACCATGTTTAAAACAATTGGAACATTTACTGTCTCCATGTAATGCAATTTGTAACAGCAAAGACCTCAGGATTACTATTCTGGACTTGACCAAGGTCTTTTATATCATTCTCAGCATCCCAAGGTAACAGAATAGTTCTGTTTTCTTTTCCAAAGAGAGGGGGAGACACTGAACCACTGAAACGCAATCTCACTGATCCTACCTGGATTCTCAATTTAGGATTTTTGCATTAGAATTATAGGGGTGGAAGAGATTTTAGAGCTCAATTAGCACCATCCCTAATTTTTCATTTAAGGATGTTGAGAGCTAGGTTCCAAAATGACTTGTTAAAGTTTGCAGTTAGGTTGTGGCACAACCAGAACACACACACACACACACACACACACACACACAAATCTGTTGACTTATCCTAAATTTTTTCCATAACACTCAACTTTAAATACTATTTGCAAAATCATATAAGCATTTATAAAATATTTTCCCAAGTTATTACTGGTACAAAGCTCTCTTCAGAGCATTCAGAACCTACTTAACTTCAGTAAAATAAATGTGGTTTATAGCTAGATGTGGAAAGAGTTATTTTCTGGATAGTGCTTAGCAAATAGCAAGTATCAATAAAATTTTATTGATGACATGAAAGAGTAGAAATAATGAATGGTGTAGAAGCATCCAAAATTATATATAAATGGCTTTATTACTACTAAATATTTAATGAAGTAAATATGTAAAGGAAAAAATTGATATTTATAAAGAAAAAATATATAAAGTCACATGTAGAAAATTCAATGATAAAATCTTTCATGAGGACACCAACTCTATATTATATAATATATGTGGGTTTACTGTCTGATCTAGAACAAAGCAGTAATGTAATTTCAACTAAATCACTTAACTTGGACATCAGCTTCTTCATTTTCAAGATGTAGATACTAAAAGTACTTATCTCCCAGGATTGCATGGTCTTCTACATCCATCCAATCAGCAACAGTGAAGATAAAGCCCATCTAGAAGATCTCAGGGATGTTTTATGGGCCAGACCTGGAAGTAGCATAGGTCATTTCTTCCCACATTCCATTGGTCAGGAGTTTCCACATGACCCCCTCTGCCTAGATGCAAGGAGGCTGAAACTAACAGGGTGCACATTTTATGCAGAAGATTTCTTTACTTGTAAATTAGTGAGGGCACATAATGCTAACTTCTATAATAGCCAAGCCCAAACGTTCAGCATTTAGCATAATTGAGTTAGATAACTTGCTTGTGTCACGACTTAGGGTGGGGAAGGATTGTTTTCTCACTTGTACACTCCCTCAGAGACCTCAGTCCTTCCAACTACTGACTATCTCCAAGAGCCATGCTGCTTAAACTCTAAAGTGCATCTGAATCACCTGCAGGGCTGGCTAAAGCAGATCATCACACCAACTCCCTGGGTTTCTGATTCAGTAGGTTTGGGTTGGGGTCTGAGGATTTTCATTTCTAACAGGTTCCCGGATAATGCCGGTGCTCTAATATTGCAAGTTTAGAGATTTGAGATCCTCTGTGTTTACCCTTGCTCAGCACTCCCTGCTCCCCCATACCCTTCTACAGCCATCCACCAAGGAGCAGTGAGAGACCAAGATCACATGGGAGGTCTTGGGGATGATTATGGGCCAGGTCTAGAGGACCTCCTTCTCACAGTATGACCCCTACCTACCTAGATGCAAAGGGGGCTAAAAATAGCAGGATGCCAAGGAAGGTGGGAAGCACACAGATATTAGTATCAGCAGTCCTAGCCACACCTGGTGGGTGTACATCATTAAATTGTTTACAATAATAACAACTTATGAAGGTTCCCCTTAATATTCATAGAATCGGAAAGTAACTGTAAATTACAGAGCTATTTCACTGTCATTAGAGTTCACTTGTCGTCTATTAGGCGTGGGAATCCCAAATTAGAATTGTCATTGACTCCCGCAGGGAGCATGTGGACAGCACTGTAAACTGTGATGTTAACGTTTGTCAATTGAAAAATATTCTTTGACCTAAAAAAATTTTTTAAAGCAAGGTAAAGAAAAGACATTGCACTTTTCGTAAGTTTCAATAAGAAAATAGTCCAACTCAAATTCAGTAGTTCTCTCAAGCGACTTCCATGACAGGGAAATCCATGTGTGAAATTAAACAGCGTGTGTCACTCTGTTGAGGTTTTTTCCATGGGTTGTATTTTCCTAAGTGTAATCTGAGCAGTTCCAAGTCAGTTTTCACCACTCCATTTATAACTTTTCCTATATTTATTTACTCGGAAATATATTATCCTTCATGTCATAGTGCCAAGAAATCTGGTTAGTAAAAATGCCAGATTCTTTTATTTGATTTTATTTGATTTCATTAGGGACCATCAGCCTAGCTGCTTAAGTGCCCGACTACCGTTCGCAGTTAAACATTCATTAAGGAATCCCCGGTGGGTTCATTTGTTTCACTGAGGTCCAATTACAGTGCCACAAAAGCGGTTTTTGTAGCAATTAGCTGATTTTTCCTGTTTATATTCTGTCTCTGTAGGAAGAGGACTAGCTTGTGGAGGTCAGATTTTTAATTAGGCACGATTTAGGGCCAATAGGAAAACTGATCATTTACTAAATGGCTGTGGCGGACTTAACAGCTCAAAGCAGAGGTAAATAACACAACAGGGACCGCACGACTCTGCCTTTCCTGGTGTGCACGGCTCAGAGCCCTGCAGTGTGAGGACAGATTACGTGTTACGCGGTTGTCATCGATGCTAATGTGCTGTTCAGGGCACCAGTGTCTTAACCTCAGGTGCCATCAGGATTAGTCATTCACAGTGGTTCTGTTCCTGGTAGCATGTCATGAAGGAGAGGAATCTGCTTGTATTTTATTTCCCCAAAGCTGGTCCGAGAAAGAAACCTTTGGTAAAATAGTGCAAGGATATATAATTATGAAAAGGCTAGGTTTAGTCTGCCAAATGACCCCCAATTGACACTAATTGTGAGATTAACATTCAAAGTGTTCTATGTACACTCTCATAAGCTAAATTATGTCCTCTCAGATTTATAAGTTGAAGTCGTAACCTCCAATACCTCAGAATGTGACTATATTTGGAGATAGGATCTTGAAAGAGGCAATTAAGGTTAAATGAGGCAATTTGCAGTGGACCCTAATCCAACATGACTAGTGTCCTTATAAAACAGCAATTAGGACACAGATACATACAGAGGAAAGACCACGTGTGGACACAGTGAAAAGACAGCCATTTGCAAGCCATGGAGAGAGGTCTCAAGAAACCAGCCCTCCGCACACCTTGATCTTGAGTGTCTGTCTCCAGGACCAGGAGGAAATAAATTTCTGTTGTTTCATCCACCTGGTCTCTAGTACTTTGTTACAGCAGCCCTAGCAGACTAATACAGACGCCCAACAGATGAACATGAGTATGCATATTTAGACAATAAACATGTACGATTCCACATATTCTCACTAATATTCCAAATCTATGTCATCGCAGGGTAGCTTCAAAAACAGATAAAATGATCTGTATCCAGTTTTTGCTCTCCAGTCATCTAAGCAAGAGCAAGAGTGTTCTCTCAAATGACAAGTCAACTTAAAACAATCATTTCTATGATCTTAGGCAAACCAGCAATGCTGCCTTACATAATCAATAATCAGTTCTGCAAACTGCTGCTCCTTCCACTCCAAACTATGTAAAAGAAAGACATTTTTGGAAACTTAAGGAGGAAAAAAAGAATTAGGAAATAGACAGGTGGAAGATTTAGATAGGCATGAACCTGTGAGAAGCCGTATATATTATTAAATATATAAATTTATGAAAATGAAGTAATAAAAGCAATAAATGCTACCAGTGATATATCTATTAAGTTAGTCTTAAGGCTACAATGAGACACATTTTTATTCACCAAAAGTTTTCCTTTCCTATAATTTCAAAAAGATGCTTGCAAATTTGTTTTGCTTTGTCGAGAGAACACGCCTTCTAAGGGATTCTTGTTCAATGTCTAGATATTTATCAAAATGCCTGTTGGCCTTTTTAATTTGGCATTCTTTTTTCCCATGTCCTGGTTCCCTGATCTGGAGACGAAGACTAGCTTTAATCTTTGAGATGCTGTAGGGAGCTTTTATTTAATTAACTGAGCACAGATGAGTATGTAGTCCTCAAATCTCTTACCAGGCCCATGGTAACCTCGTGCTGGACCTCGGCCTCACAAGCTCTCTCAAGACCTTCCTTTTTACTTATCAATATCGAATAGCTCTTTTATTCTATCACCAGAAGCTTTGATGTAATTCCTGAATACCATGATTAAAATCCAAAAAGAGGACAAATTGGTGCATACCATTAATTCTCTCTCATATGCTGGAATTCTAAGATGACCTATGTGTATTTAGTAAGAATGTGTGTTTGTGTGTGTGTGTCTATCTCCCTTTCTCTCCATTCCTAACACACAAAAATGTCTCATCTTTTTTCAGTTACTTCTTCCTCTTGTATGTAGAATCCGCTTTTGCTCTTTGAGAATTTTGTCCTGTATCCTCAAGACTAAGTTATGTCATGAGCTCCCTCCTTTTCATGGTGCAACCACACTGCAAACTGAAGCCTAATCATCTTCTCCCCAAAAGAGTTAGAGAATTGATCATTATCCAACTGTTACAGAAGAATCTAGAATTCACTTACCTATTTCCTCATTTATTCTATCTATGAATTTTAAGAAGTGTCTGGATGATCTGTTACATCCTTTAAAATATATGTAGAAAGTATAGAAAAGTCTCGGGAAGGGGTGGGTGGGTATTTGACAGTATTTAGGAGTTTTCCTGAGTATAGCAAACCACAGATTTAAACTGGATCTAACTCTTTTACCAAGTGACATTAAAACTAAGGGAATAGTGCCAAGGATACTTGGAAAATTACATAGAACGGTGTTCAAAACTCAATAAATACTTATGGATTGATTTAAATTGTTCAGGTAGAAAAGAAGACTCATCCAGGTCAGAATATTTTGATATAAAGCTAGGTAATGGAGTGACTGCTTTGGGATAGTGCAGCCCAAATGGACACTTTATACGACGTTTTTGAGGCTTACTAAGTTTTCATTTATGAAATTACCCACAACTACTAAATTTTTGTTTTAATACTCGTGCCAATTAACTTGGGGGGGCGGTAGTTTGTTTCCCTGGTGGGTTGTCAATTGTTACTTCTTATTAAGGAGTCCACCCCATTCTATAGATTTGCAACTCACAATCACCAGGCCCTGGGAATCAGATAAAGCAATGGGAAAGTTTATTCCAATTGTATCTGAAATAAGAGAAACCCTATTTTGAATAAAGATTCAAAGTAATCTCTTATACTGTTTAAATCTTAGTTATGTCATCTTTTCTGTATACCATTTTGGGGTGATCATAAGACTTTGTAAGTTTTCCCGGTTCTCAATCATTTCCTAGTTTTCCCAGGACAATTCTAGTTTATACCCATTGACCTGCCATTATTATGAACAACACCATCTTTAATGTGGAAACATGTGGCTGTTTATACAATAACTCATCAGTCACTGTATTGATAGCCAAGTTTCTAGGTAAATGTCCCTCAGGTCGGTAAAATGTTTCCACCCAGCAAGGGTTCCATGAGAAAGCCCAGAGGGGCTGTGTCGGTCTTGCCTGGAATGAACAAGGGCCATTATCAGGATCTCCCTGTTCAAGTGGGAAGGGCTGAGACACACGTCAATTTCTAAAGTCCAGTTCTGTCTGACTTGAAATTCTTTCAGGAGGGTAATTAATAATAATCAGTCACTGAAGTAACTTTGTACAAACAATGAGTGGCACTAAATTCCCTACAGGCCAAAAATAAACATATGGCTTTCAGAGAACTCAGCTGACAAAGAAGAGTGGTTCTTCCAAAGTCGTATGTAGAATTTGAGACCATAACACTCTCTGCCTCTGTTTCTTTCGTCCAGGGCTTTCACTTGAATCACTTCTATTAACACAAATATAGTCATTTTAGTTAGCTGGTCTTTGGGGCACAATTTTTATATCATTTATAAACAAAAGATGCCTTAGAAATAGCAGTTTTAGCAATCTCGGTTTTAAAGAGCATACCTCTGAGCTTCCCAACGATCCTTATTGGAAGTGTAAATATAAACACATTTAGAAACATCTTACTGGTTTATCTAGGATACGAACAATACTCTTTTGAATCCTGGATCAGTCTGGCTTGCTTTATTCCTGTAAGAAACGGTCTAATAAATTATATTTCCCAGTAGCAGTCATTCCTAATGGAAATCTCAATAAACTTTCTTTCAGAAAGTGTTTAAGTATAACTGAAGTGAAATCTGGCCGGCTGTTAGGTCAGAACATGGGCTGAGGCTACTTAATATTAAGCAGTAAGTGAAACCCACACTTAAATTTCTCATAATATATAATCAAGCTGTGCATTTTGAATACATAAAGTTTTGACAAGCTAGTATTTTTGCCATTAAGAAAAATTGGACATATAATTAGAGCTCCTTGTACAGATCTTATTAAACTTGCAAATTAAATACTAACAGGAAATGTATCAAGTCAAAATTATTTCATGTTTTACTAGAGTTTTTCAACTACCTGAAATCTAATGATGCAATACAGATTTATATAGAAAATGACCCTAATCCTTGTGAAAATATTGAAGCCACATATCAGATTGAACTCAAGAAAAGCAAACAGCCTAATGATTTCATGTTGGTTTAACTTTTTCATTGTTATTTCAGGCCAGACTTTCTTTTCCTTTTTTGTTATAGAAGGAGGAATCCAAGACAGCAAATTACTAATTCTGTTATTTGCATTATACATCATGCCAAATTTAACATGTGTTTTTTTCCTTTTTTTTCTTTCTTGTAAATTTCAAATGGCCTAAATCATGTTCAAGAATGATAGCCATGAATTTTATTTAAAGCAAATAAAAGGTTGCATTCAAAATTGGAATAGAAAAATATCACCCATAAGCCAAGGTATCGTATTCAGGGCGTCGACACACCAACAACCAGCACTAGCTGGCTTCTGAGTTTGGGCCAGAGGGAGAGTTGGGGCTGCTTGGGATTCATAATACAGGCTTTGCACCACCCACCCCTTAACCTAAGACCCCTCATCGCTGCCTGGGCTACTGAATCTGCCTCAAGGGTCTCCTGGCATCTATTCAGCCTCCTCCACTTCAGGTAAGTTTTCTAACTGCTTCCAAAGTGAACTTTTACAAACTGCTAATTGGTTGAATGCTTTATTGGCTTCCCACGTTCCAAGGTCAACCCAAACCTGGGCCTGGACTGTAAGGCTTGAGCTGGTTGGCTTCTTTCTCATGCCACCTTGGCCTCGTATCTGGTTTTCATCCACACCTACCAGCTTCCAGTTCCTCCACTGAATCAGACTTCCCGGTGCTTCCAGACCTTGGCTCTTCCCTCTAACTGGGTGTTCGAGTAGAGGGCCACAGTTTGAGCAGACGTTGGGGTTTTCTACTGCAGAAAACTTGAAGGTTCTTCCCCAGAGGCTGTGTTACGGAACACATGTCAAAGGACGTGCAGGGAGGAACACCTCTCTCACGCTCCCCGGGTTAGCAGCCCAGGTCTGCCACTCCCCATCTAATTAACATCGGGCTCGTTACCTTACCTCTCTATACCTCAGGTTCAACATACATAAAATGGTGATAATTAAAGTACCCAACCCAAAGGTTGGTGTAAGGATCAGGGGAGTTACTGGATGTAAAGCCCTCACGTCATACCTGGTACAAAGTAAACATTCCATGCATGTTGTTGTTATTATTACTATCATTATTATAACCCAAGTTCCAACCAAAACATGCATCCCTAAAAGGCTCATAGGCCACAAGGACTGTGCCTGTAGGGTCTCATTTATAAACCAGTTCTGATCCTAAAATACAGGCTGACACAGGAAAGGAACAATTTGGAATGTATAGAAGAGGGTGAGCAGTGTTTAATTCACGAAAAGAAATTAATATTGGACAAGAAACAGTAGTAATTCTCTTTGTTACACCTATCTCAGGATTTCCTGGTTCATTAGTGAGGCGGAATTCATATCAGACTCATACCACACACAGTTTTGATATCATCATAAACATCTTTCTCATTATATCACTTCATATGTATCCACACCAAGTAAACACTATCTCTTATTCTAGACCAGCCTGGGTAACCTTTTATTTCTGTCTGGGTGTGCTTTATGTTAGCGCTCCCATATTCTGAACTTCTTCAACTAAATACAACCAGCAAGAACTGTTTCCAAATGCTCCCTGCTATTTTGGATTGTATTCCAGGAAAATGATTGCAATCGTTAAAATGGATTCTTCTCCCAAGAACCCGGGTTCTTATCTGGACTGCAGATCTGGCCTCAGTTGTAACAGTGCCAGTAGAGTCTGAACACACTGGATTGTGTGCCAACCTCGCTGCCTTCCATGATAGAGCAAACCATTTGGCTAGTCCATGCTGATTTCAAGTTGGAACTTTGTTTTCCTGTCAGACTTGTGAATATAAGAAGATAGCTTTTAGCAGCATCTTTATTCCATTTATTTTTTTAAAATGCCCTCAAAAGCCCTCTTCTCTTCCAGTTACCTTCTTACGAAGTATGGATTGAGTTTTCAGGCTGTTGTTAGTGCAGCTGCCAAAATGACTGAAGGCAAATAAACCAGAAGTGGAAGATGTGCCAGTGCCAATAGTGACTAGGCTACTGACCAGTGTGGCTCCATTGGAATGCCTCTTTGTTTCACCTCTTATGGGCTAGAAGTTTTACCTAGTAAGTTTTGTTCGGGCATATAATTGTTAGTCTTCTGAACACATTGTGCTTTTTAAGGGCATGCAACACAATTTTAAAAACATACATGTATAGGAGATAAATGTAATATATACAAGTAATATGTACTTTTTAAGAAATTTATTAATACTCATATTTAACATGAAGAAGGTTCCCTAAAAGTAGATGTTTAGGGCTATGCCTTTTCTAAGTGTCTCAATTGCTGAAATTCTATTGAAATTCCTTTCAGAACTCACCAGACAAGATGATGGTCATTCTTTGCAATGAAATAAAATTTTTGAAAACACACATATATGAGGCAATAGAGTAACTAATTTGGGTGTCTTGAAGTTATTGATATATGTAAATCATATGGATAAATAAATTTTATATACATATAATTTAAAAGGCATGACTGATGAAATAATAAAGTTTATTTGCTCCTGACTCAATTACAAATAAAGATAATTCCAAAATTGGAATAGCAAAAAATGGTGTGCAGTTCCTTCAAGGGAACTGTTCCAGGCAATTTTTTCTTTTTTTTTTTTTTCGTTACGCGGGCCTCTCACTGCTGCGGCCTCTCCCGTTGCGGAGCGCAGGCTCCGGACGCGCAGGCTCAGCGGCCATGGCTCACGGGCCCAGCCGCTCCGCGGCACGTGGGATCCTCCCGGACCGGGGCACGAACCCGTGTCCCCTGCATCGGCAGGCGGACGCGCAACCACTGCGCCACCAGGGAAGCCCCTGTTCCAGGCAATTTAACAAATAAGCTCATTTCTGAGTTACGTTTTGTATATATGAAGACAACTGACACACGTCCAATTTAGCTGAACGGACATTACTCTTTGAATGTACCGATTCCAGTATATTTGTTTCAGATCAGTATTATGCGTATTTGGCATTATAAAAACCAGAGGCAGCACAGTGTAATAGTTAAGAACATGGACTCCAGACTCAGGCAGGCATGGAGCTGTGTCCACAGCCACCAGCTGCTAGATCTCTGCCCTTGGGGAATCATCTAACCTCTTTATATCTCACTTTCTTCACATGTCAAATATGAAGATTTGCTGTGTAGTTGAAGTGAGCTAATGTAAAAAATAGCTTAATAAGGTGTGTGGCACGATAATACATTTCCATGAAATATGTTATTAGTCGTTGGAAAAAATGCTTATCTCACTTGATATTTATTTCCTGTCACCAACAAGAAAATCATTTCAACACATCTAAACGAATGGAACAAACAAGTCAGTATAGAAAAATCTAACTTAACATTCTACAAAACATATTTAATTTGCTGTTGACAGGGTCAGTTATTAATATATGTCTTTAGCAAGTGGCCTACCCATGCCAGATAAGAACTGTCTGTCATAATTTGAGTCTTTTAGATTTTTAATTTGCTTTTTTATTTGGTTGAATGTTGACTACTTTGGGTTTAATTGGGAGAGGGGGGACAAGATAAGGGTTTTTTGTTGAAAAAAGAGTGGGTTAAAAAAAGTCTTTACAGGTTTACAACACAGTGATTCACAATTTTTAAAGGTTCTTCTCCATTTATAGTGTATCAGTTATACGTGGAATCTAAAAAATAAAACAAACTAGTGGGGAAAAAAAGCCTTTGAAGAGATTCCAAAATAGCCACCAAAGGAAGGGTTACAAGTGCTATATTCCAGAATGTTTATTTTTCTTTCTCGCTGGTTTCAAATGGGTCAGCATTATCAGTAAAACAAGAAGTAAACCAAGACCTATCTCAGATTACATCAGCTCCCGGGGCCATCAACAAAGTAAACATCAGTCACCCTATGAAAAATACAACGATTACCTGTTATTGGACACTTGCAGGCCTGGCTTACCCACCAAGTGGCACAGTTAATGAATCCACTTATTTCTAATACAAATAAACCAGAGAGAGGAAGTGGTCAGCCAAAGCTGAATCTGAAGGCAAGATGGGAAGGTGGTTAATAAAAACGCTCAAGGCTGACATTTCCTTTTTATTTGAAACATGCTTTTCTTGAGAACGACCTGATCTTATTGATACGGTTTAGTACGTCTCAGCTGATGTCAGGTTTTAAGGTCCTTTCAGAAGTGTGTTCTTTTCTCTAAGTGGAAAAAAAGAATTCCAAAGGAAAAATTTTTAAGTCTATCATGGTTTCATAGTACAAAGACTAAATATGATAAAACACAATTACTTTCATCTTTAGTCACTACTTAAAAACTGTGTTGTTAACAAGGTATATCTTTTCTGCAGAACAATTTGTCAAGATTTGTGAAAAGCCATAAAATTGTTCATACCCTCTGCTTAAGTAATTCTACTTGTAGAAGTACAGGTTAAGGAAATAATCAGAAGTGTGTTCAAAATACATGCAACTGACATCAGGAACACTTAATTTAATCATTACAAAATAGAGTAAACTAAAGGTTTAAGAATAAATTGATTAAATAAATCATAGCATGTTTATATAATGGAATGTTATGATAGTTTCAAAAGCATTAGATGATGTCAGAAAATTCTTACAATATAATGTTAAATGAGAAAGGTAATATATGCTACAATAGAAATGATTTATATTCTTTTTGTCATCTTTTTAAAAATTTTTATTAAATAGTTTTTATTAAAGCACACAAATATATAAAGTTGACAAAATATTTGAAGAAATAATAAACATATGATGTTAACATGAATTATCTTAGAGGTATGATAGTAAAGGTAATTTTTTGATTTACGTTTTTTCTGTGCTTTCAAGTTTTGTGTAATGAACATATGTTTTATAAAGCTTCATCGGAAAATATCATGACCATACATCTTGGCCAGGAAATTATATACTCAAATAAGAACATAATTTTCCAATCCCAAAACAAATAGTATCCTTTAGTTTTTCATTTTTATAGTCAGATATTTTCTTGGTGTCTAATCTAAATTCTTCATGATACAGTTTTACATATTTTCTCTTCTCCTTTGCAGACATAAATTAATAGCAACTAATCACCATCCAACGTTTAAAACCCCATATATTTGAAGTCTTTCAGCCTTCTCTCTCTTCCTTAGGCTGCAAAATGACAGTCCCTTTAATCTTTTCATATTGATCCTGTTTTCTACTCTTTTAATCATTTCTTTATGACTACCAAAAACAATTCTGTAACTGCAAAATTTGAGAAAATCATGGAAAAAGGATTTGCAATACTATAATGCTTAGCTAAGCTATAAAAAGATCCACATTTTCCCTGCATTCTTTTCCTCCCTTCCTTTGAAATAATTAAAAAGGAATCAAGGCACTTATCATTTCATATTTTTCATTTAAATAAATAACATCCCAAATTATTTTTCATAAACAGGCAATTGGAAACTGCTTTTGGTTAAATTAGGAATGTATACATTCTATTAAGCCAGTTCACAAATGTCTCAATAGAATAAGTATTATCACACAGAGTGATTTTCAAAATATATGAACACTTATGGTATATTAATTGCAAATCTTGAAAATTAATTCACCATGTATATTGAATTCATTAATTCAAACATGAATTAAGAGCATCCTTACTGGACACATATTGTGTTAAATAATTATGACTCATAAATGGTAATGGCATAAGTATTCCTTCTTGTCATCTACTTTTTTTCTGTTCATTTGCTTTTTAGTGTTTTGCTGTTAGCTATTTCATGTTTACTATATTCCAGGGTGTCTTTACACCTCTTATATAACCTGATGTTTATACCAAAATGAAGTATTAGCTAGTGGTACAAGATATAAAACATGATTGTGACTGAGTTTACATTTAAGTACGTATTTTATATACATAGATACACGATACATTATACATTTTAACATATATACACATAATATATATCATATTTCATAACATGTATGATACACATGCAAATGTCATATATGTGTGTCTACATATAACATATACATATATGATATATGTGATATATATTATTACATTATATATAATACAACATATTGTATGTGTATATATATATCATAGTGCTTATTTAGAAACAGTTATACATTCTTTTCCATCACTTTAGAAAGATATGAAGGAAATTCTAAGCTTTAAAGTAAAATAAAATAATGATAATGTTCTTTGTCACTGCCACCTGTATGCTCCCACACTTTCCGAACATAAATTTCTAGTATGATGTAGTCTAATCTGAGTTGATTATAGTTTAAATGTCTATAGGAAGGTTCTTGAATTAGCATTTTTTTAGTTTTCCATTATTACTCTTCCTTTTCCAGAGAGTAATGGACACCTATCAATTACTTCTGCAATCTAATTTTTTTGCAACTATAGGTATGGATATTGAGCGCATTCATAATTACTGTTTTCTCTATATATGGTTTTGCTTTTATTATAACTCATCGGAGTCTTACAGGCAGCTCCTGTATCTCTTTAACCTCATACAGACTAGCTTAAACACTTTAGATTCAGTGAAAGGTGATTCCTTATGTCCGTGCTCATGTTCTTCTCACTGGCTGCCATTCTACTTGCATATAATTTCCTAACATAACCTGTTGAAGGAAAGCCCTTGTGCCCGAGATCCCACTTCATCTTCAGGGCAGTTTTGGGCTTAACTTGAGCTGCCAAAGGTGCAAAGGTTAATCTAATTTAGGGAAATGTTTCTTTCTTTGTTTCTCCCTCACTAAAATTTCAGTCGTGCCGTGTAATAAAAGGAGTCACAGCAGCAAGAAATGGCCGTGCCGTGTCCAAACAGGCAAGTTCTACTAAATTATCCACTTACCCAAAGGATAAAAAAATGGAAAAGTCTGTTCAGAAATGCTTCCTTAATTAGAACTTGCCAAATATGCAATTGTCACTCATACATTGAAAAATCCAAACCTACACTTTAAAAACTCAGGACAGTATTTTGGGTTCTATATATCTGCTTACCAAGGATTCCAGAACTATTACATTAAAGTGAAAATGAAAACTAACATGCTTCCTATAATGTTACATTCAACATCATTTTATCGTAACTCTCCAACAGCTCACTGCATAGAGATCTTGGGCTTTGAAGTCAGATCTTGTTCTCAGTCCTGCCTCATGAACACTGAGCAAGTTTTTTCATCTATCTGACTCTTAGTTTTCTCGTCAGGAAAACTGGTGGTGTTGTGTGTGTGTAGAGGGGTGGTAACACATTACTCACAAGGTTGAATGTGAGAGTTTTATCAAAGAGTATATATAAAGTGCCTATAGCAAAATCATGGTTTTAAAACAAATCTTAGTTATTTCTTTCCCTCCTTTGGCCTTAACGATCTTCCTGAGGCATTTGTTTTCTTCTTTATCTATTGTCAACTACTGTATCAGAAAAAAGGACATTTTTCTCAATTGATAATCAATGCATTAATGTTCAAAACAAGCATAAGCTCCTTTAAACATTAGAATGGAAAACACTTAGGAAATATTACTCATTCTTGTTCAAGATATTTATTCTCAGAGTAATTGGCATAGAACCTCATTAACTGTTTACATTTTGTGATGTAATTATTAGGAAAGGCATTTTTGTTACCTTTTTAAGATACAGAGTTAGGTGACATGGAATTTTTTGAAAATCTTATTTCTCAACTGTAATATTTTTGTGGGAAAAAAACACAAAAAGTAATGCCTGCTATATTACACATTGTATGTATATCATATAAAGATAAAAAGTGGAAAAGTTAAGAAAAGATGTTGGTTGGGGTGGGAGCCAGGCAAATTAAAAGACTATTATTTTACTGAATTTGTTCCATATTTTTAACATTTTCACAAATTATTTCTGTTTGTAATCACAGTACCTTGATTTCCCTATTGCATGATCAGCTCTCTATAAAAGTGACCTCTTAGCAAAAACTGAAGTTGAATACAGCGTAGGGAACACTATTTTATGTCAGTCTTCTATGAAATTTGATTCTGAGAGGGTGTTCTTCCAAGTTTTATTCCAATTTATATATGTAACCTTAAAAATCTCATTCACATCGCACAGGTGGGAATAATCCATTTTATTCAGTCCCTATCTACTGTTACATAAGTCACAACAATAAAAGCTTCCCTCCCTGTAAGAACAGGATATAAAGTAAACAAACTTGCTGAGTAGCTGAGCTACCATACTGTTGGTGTGAGTTCCTCTCTGATAGTACCAAGAGATATTTTCCCATAGGACCCCAAATCTGTTACAAGCAATCATTTAAGGATATGACTGGAGAGAAGAATGCATTCTCAAATATATGAAAGAAGGTGAGTTGTTTCTTTCATAAATAAAGAGTTCTCTACTCTCAAAGTAGGGATAATCACGATTCTGGTAGGGAAGCTCTGAGAGAGTAGAAGTACAATTCTCTCTGTCTGAGGACCATATTCTATTTTGAATCCCAAGAAGGGAACGAGAAAAAAAATTACATTTTAGACACTTCTCATTTAATTCTTGGCCCATATCACTTTCTTTAATCACATTGCCCAGGTACACACAACCCAAATTCTTTCTGAAATCTCATTATCTTCTGGGCAAGGTATCATTTCTTCTATTCTTTTGCCTCCTTTGATTTCTTGGTTCTTTTCTTGAAATCTGATGATAGCCCATGTGAGTTTCAAAAAAAGGAAACTGGCTACATTCTGTTCCAGAGACTGACCAGGGTAACTTTTTTTCTCCAAAACTTAAATCCATTTGGAAAGGTATTGCATTGGTTCTTTGAATTCCCTTTCAAGATAAGTATTACTAACTCTTCTCTAGATACAATTAAAAGAGCAGAAGAAGAATTATATCCTTTCAGTTATAATAGTTGAACAGTAAAACAGAAAGATATTCCTGTCTCCTGGTATTTTAAATTAGTCAATTTCCTCACTAGTCCAGGAATTTAGGGGTTTTTTTCCATTTCTTATATAAATGTTACCTTCTTTTAAAACGCAGCATAAAACATACATAAGATAACACAAATGTCACACAGGTCAATTAGTTGCACCATTTTACAAGAACTAAATCATTAAATTATAGGAAGGAAAAGCATTCCTACTTTTGCCTGAAATTGTTAAACAACATGAGTTTGAAATCTTTGGCCTGTAACTGAAAGAATATAGTTTTAATTTGCATTTAAATAAAGCAAATCTCCCATTGCAAAGAATTTTCTTTATTAGTTCCCATAAACAAGATGGCATTAAAGTGCATAGCCTGCTTAAGGGGGACAGGAGGATAAATCAGAGGGATAAACAAGGCAATATCATGAAGAAAAGGAAAGCCACTCTAGACATACTTAAATAGTTAACATTCTGAAGGCTTGATATCAGTTAAAGAAATGTTAAGCCCTAAGAGCTTTCTATATACCAAACTATACTTTTAGAAGAGATACAATATTATCCTAATTAATACCTCATTTATTAGCAATTAATAACTACCTAGTCTCCTATGCTATTTTTATCTTATCTACATACTAATTAAGCATAAGCTATCTAGTCCATAACTATTTTCATAAATTTTATTTATGTTTATTAGACTAGGTAGCCCTAAAAGAAACAATGGGATAGGCATAGAAGGTATTATTGACACTGTTTTACCCATGAGGCAAATGGGTATCAGCGTTTTGCCCAAGTTCACGGAGCTAGCTCAAGGACAATGAGAGGACCACTTGTCCATGTGCAGTGCTATTCCCAATATGACAAGGGCCGCCACTTCCCAACTAGAGTCAACTTAATTCATTTGCTTACACTTTCACTCAACACATATTTTTTGAGTGTCTATTATTTTTAGGAATGTTTCTCTCCTACTTCTGCTACAGGCGATTTCCTTTCCATTCAGACTTTCTAGATTGCTGAGAGAAAGGCCATGAGAATATTTTGTTCTCCATATAGTTGTGTAGGCAAACTTGCCCCAGATGCTAACAAGTGGTAAGTAGACCTGCTCAGTGATAATAAATATAATTATCACCAAATACTTCCAAAAGGAAAGAATCATTAAAGAATGTTCACAACATATTTTTTTTGTCAAATAAACATCTGGAAAAATAAAGATGCCAAATTATCCAGTTTGCCTGCAAATAATCAATAATAAAGTATGCCATTCATTTTTCTAAATTCAGGTACTTAAAAATTTTGTAATCAATTTGACCACAGGCAAGATTTTTTATTGCTTCTAATTATCATACCATTCTCTCTCTCTCTCTTTCTCTGTCTCTGTCTCTCTCTCCCCTCTCTGTCCCTCCATCTCTTTCTCGCTTTTCTTCCTGTGGGCTTTTTTCTTATATTTTCCCAAATTATCAACAAAAATACTTAGGGAGTAAGAAAAAGTTAAAGCATTATTTTTTTTCCTTTCTATATTGCAGTTTTTAATGACTATATGGCATTTTTTTAACATCTTTATTGGAGTATAATTGCTTTATAATGGTGTGTTAGTTGCTGCTGTATAACAAAGTGAATCAGCTGTACATATACATATATCCCCATATCTCCTCCCTCTTGCATCTCCCTGCCACCCTCCCTATCCCACCCCTCTAGGTGGTCACAGAGCACCGAGCTGATCTCCCTGTGCTATGCGGCTGCTTCCCACTAGCTATCTATTTTACATTTGGTAGTGTATATATGTCCATGCCACTCTCTCACTTCGTCCCAGCTTACCCTTCCCCCTCCCC
>NC_041231.1:102336627-102351632 GCF_002837175.3 Physeter macrocephalus
GGTTTTTTCAGAGTATATGCCCAGTAGTGGGATTGCTGGGTCATACGGTAATTCTATTTTTAGTTTTTTAAGGAACCTCCATACTGTTCTCCAAAGTGGCTGTATCAGTTTACATTCCCACCAACAGTGCAAGAGGGTTCCCTTTTCTCCACACCCTCTCCAGCATTTATTGTTTGTAGATTTTTTATGATGGCCATTCTGACCAGTGTGAGGTGATACCTCATTGTAATTTTGATTTGCATTTCTCTTAAGCATTATTTAAAATAGCCATTTGTTTGATCAAAATGCATTCAACAAAATATTAACAAATATTTATGGATAGTGGTGCTTAAAAAGATAGCTCATGTTCTTAATTTGAACTTCAGTTAGTTACTTAACCTTCTTAAGACTCAAATAATAAACCCACCTATCTCAAAGGATTATTGTGAGGACTTTTGAGAAAGGTTTAATATTGTGAGATTTAATGTAAGGTAGCACATTATAGTATGGCTTTAACATATAGGAAGCTCTTAATAAATTCTACTTATCTACTTCTGAATATGCACTGTGTACCAGCAATGAGGATATAAGGATGAATTAACAGCAACAAAAAAATCTTGGTAGAGAAATCTAGTGTTAAAAAAAATTTTAGCTTGAATTATGCAGATAATTTTCTCATTTCTGTCATGTTTTAAAATGTAAATCAAAATACCTTAAAATTGGACAAATCTCTCTCTGTATATATATTAAAGAACTTTAATAACGTTATCTAGGTATTTGGAAAATTGTAAATGTTCACTAAATGTTATTTTTATATTTGTTATATTACAAATATCTTTCAAACAAAAGGAAGTATTTGGCAAGATCAATTAACATCAAAGTCGTTACCAGGTTTCCGGGATAACCATAGGATACAATTAACTGGCCCAATTGCCTGGACTCTGCTAATGAGGGTATTTTAGGCCCAGTTAGTTTCACTCACCAGTTTGCTTTTCTGTGCTCCTTGTTGATTGACAGTAGCCCAAATCACGGCCAGGATGCAAAGGAAAATGAGGCCAGAGACTTGTCCCCTGAGTAAGTTGGATAAGTAATGAGTATTCGACTGTTAAACCCAAGTGGAAGTCATTTCAATTCAATGCAACTCACATCTCTTGAGAGCTTCCTATGAGCCAAGCACTGTGATCCACACTCAGGATTCAAACATGAATGAGCTCTGGTCTCTTCCCTTGCGGTGTTTGTGGTCAATCAGGAGACATACGTATGAACAGATAACCACAGACAGTGTGCGGTAAACAGTATGATGAAGTCCCACACAATATGCTGTGTATGTCTGAAGAGCATAGAAAAGGGACAAACAAACCAGCCAGGAGTGTGTGGTAGAGATATGTCTGTGGGTGGGGGCAGCAGGCAGGCTATCAGGGAGGACTTCCTGGAGAAGACAGAACTATTATCGAATGTCATACTTTTCTTTCTGTAGAAAATGAGATGACAGCATTCATACATGAATAAAGGTCAAACGTTATTTGTTCTCCTCCAGTATACTTTCCCAATATTTGAATTTTCCATAGGTAATGCTTACCAATTTACAGAATTTCATGGGTACCACGAGGGGTACCACCAAAAATCAAAACGGAAACTCCATATTCTAAACTGGTAGTTGCCCCAATACATAATAGTACAGCACTCTGCGTTACTAGCCTGTGGTCTGATTAGTGCTCGATTATGGCTGGCCTGCATCCGTAAGAGTCCGGTGATGCTCTATTGAGACACCTTTCACTGCTAGGAAAAAACAAATCTACACAGGGTGATGTCAGGTAATTACAGTACTACAGGTCACGGACAAGTACTGCATGTTGCCCTGTTTCCATCTTTCGACATGTCTTGTCGACTGCAGATAATTATCACAAGTTGTACTCAAAATATAGATAATGCAGTTGGAAGAATTGCTTCTACTAGTATCTTTAAAAGTAGTTAGACCTCAGTGTCTAAATATTAGGTTGTTTGTTAAAACAGTCTATTTACTTTATATTAAAAACTCCTGCAAGTTCTAAAAACAGATTTTGTCTCTTAAATACACAGGTGTCTATGTAGTTTTTAAATCGGTTGTGAAGATTTAAAAACTGGCTCACCCATGTTTGGCTCAGATGAACAGAAAGGGAATTTTGGCTGAACTAGACGAACACGTGGTCTTTAACTGCTCCTAAAATCCCATTAATATGATAAGCACGGATGTGATACGAGTCTCACAGATTTCGGCTAGACCATATCAAAGCAATTTCCTTCCAAAAACTGCTTTGGCACTCATTTATGTGACCCATTTTTCTCATTAAAAAATAAAATGAAATATATGTTTTAACTAACCACAGTTCGTAGAAGTCTATGGGGGCAGCAAACCCAGTGCTTGGAATCTAAGGATTTCCAAGTGTTGAATATTTCCCTCATCTCTGCTTTTCTCTCTGTAGCCATTGCCAAAAATAACTGACTTCTCTTGAGTCGCTAGGGACAAAGAACGCCCTCAGAAAAAGAGAACAAAGGAGGATGGCAACTATTCAGGTGACCCAAGTAAGTGCATGTGATGAAATGGGTAAAGTGAGCAGTCAGGGAGCAAGAGGAAAGGTGTCTGATTCCTGACCCGGGTGACCCCGACCTCAGGAAACCATCAAAGGAGGCTCTTCCACCAGAGTTTGCTTAATACCAACTATTGCAACGTTTTTGACTTTTTCTTTCCTTTTCATACTCAGGGTTAAGTGAGTTTTCTATAAAAATACAAAGGATGAATAACCTTCACATGCTGACAAACTTTAAAAACTAGCTCTCAAAACATATTCTTATGACTCCTTTCTACATTTGGATACAAAAAGGTTTTGTTTTAAAGCTCAAGGCTTTTTTGCAGGATTAATTTAGGCTGATATTTTTTTTCTCTGCTTACTTATTTACCACACTCCCTCACTAAAATGAAAGCTGTGTGAGAAGAGAAACCCTGTCTTTTTCCCTGATAAAATTCCAGATGGTAGCTCTCTCAGAGGAAGGCTCTCAATAAATATTTGTTGAGTGGGCATAAATGAATAAATGAATGAATAAATTCATTCAGCCTTAATTCTGAAGCATGTCTTTCCTCTTCTTAGTAATGTATTCTGCATCGCTCCCCACAGACTATAGAAGGTACTAAAGTACTGATACCAGATTTCCTTGCTGGTATACATTGTAAATGTTCTATGTGCCTTTCTTAATGGAGTATTACAGTTAAAAAGATATTGCAAGGCAGCCGTATGATCTCGAAAGTGGGACAGGATGGGAGACTTAATATCCAAATATGTGTTTGGATGGCAGAAAACAAATCCATGAAAAGTCTAAAGAACACTTTATACAGGAGGGTGGAATGTATAATAGGCCAAATACCCAGAGCTCATGATTCTATACCTGGTTCTAGAGCCAAATGCCAATCGACCGTGAATGCAACCCAAACATCACGATCGCCCTTATAGTACCCTCTTCCACTTCTCCCTCTTTGGGATCTAGGGTGACAGGAAAGGCCTGCTAATCAACAATTCACTATGTGGTAACGTTTGACAATGACGCACGCTCCGGAGAATGCTTTGGGTGATCCCGTGATGCTAGGGGAGCCCTCTCTGAGGAGCTGAGGGCTACGGTAAAGGTGGGCGTTCTCCCAGGTGGTGGCTCAGGAAGAGGGAAAGGGTAGCCCCTAAGACAGATAGACAGATAGCACTGGGCGGCTGAGTTCTGCTGAGCCTGCCGGTCAAGGAAAACTTCCCACTTCACCAGCAGGAGGCTGCTGGCTCAGAAGGCACTTCTGCTGTTCGTGGTTCCTAGCTGTCACTTGCATAAAACTGACATGTCTCCGCTATTTGGAAATGGTCCTGCCTGGGTTATGCAGGTTTCCGAGATCTGACACGGCAACTTTCCCGGAAGATCCCTGCTCGTTACCCTGAAGGAGGGCACGCTGCCTTTGGCGTAAGATTTCCTAAACCGCATTCGGATGTTTGGATTGGTGGCTGTCGCCCGGATTTCACTTCAGAACTCCCGCGGCGGGTTTACAAACACAGCCCCCCCCGAAGATTCTGGCTCGGGGAATTTGAGGAAGGAACGGATGGAGGGTCACACGTGGTGGAGGGTCACGCATGGCTGAGAAATACTATTTTAAGGTCACACACGTATCATGAAGCATAGCTTCATCTCACAGAAATAATGACCAATATTTCTAGATGAGACCTGATGAGATAAACAGTGTGATAGTGAACAAGAAGATAGTTTCATTTATGTAATGAATTTATAATGATTATTGTTATTCATAGTAATTCTTAGTGTATATTGAGCACCCACTAAGTGTCAGGGACCAAGGCTAGTCATAAACATATAGTCTCATTTAAATACTATTTTGGGGAGAGGAAGGAGTATTACCTCTATTTCATGTGAGAAGAGGCTAAATGACTTGGCTGGGGGAAAGAAAACCTGGGAAATGCTGAAAATACATTCAAGGGCAGGTTTGCCTGTGCCTGAAACACACCCTTTTTTCCCCTGTACACGTGACCTCCAGTGTCTTTCCCCAAGAGGAACGAGATCAGCAGAGAACAGGCTCATACCAAGGACATATCCGTGCCTCTAGCTGACAGATGAGTGATACATTAATTAGTAGGTGTATGTACAGTGGCCATGTTTTCTCAACCAAAAATCGGGCCACTTTTCCTGAAAATGGGGCAGAATATTTTAAATCAGACAACTGCAAACATTATAGTGCACATGGTAAACATATGTAAGTACATGATAAATAGCATATGGGAGGAAGAGAGGTCAGTAGATAAAAAGAACATTCTAAGCTCATGGTTACTCAGGACTATGGGAGAGATGGGAGGATGACTGATTTGAAATATCTTAGCATCTCACCGTCTCCCAGTATTCTCTAATAGGCCTTAAAAACATAGAACAGAATACATTTTTTTTCTTAGAATTCATTAAATCTTTTTTCATATAAAATTCTTTGAGAACATTTAAAGAGGCAAAATATGACTCAGACATCCTCAGTTTACACTGTGTGAAAATCTAGATTGCTATGCTGAAAGGAATGCTATGCTGAAATTATATTGCTTTAAAATGATGAAATGCCTTTTATAGAAAACAAAGCTTTGCTCTAAAATAATGTAAGAATGTAATTTTATGCTACGTTGTCTGAGGTATGAACTGATATAGAAAATGGATATCACATAACCTTATTCTGTTTATCAATATATAATTATGAAGTAATTTACAATAATGCAGTTATTGATTTAACTTCACCCACGTGCCTTCAAAGGATATTTATACTTTAGGAATGAAATTTAACTAAATTATTGGGTGAAAATTGCCACTAAGTAATCCTAATTAGAAAACAGATGCTGATGTGAAGATCATGTTTTATCCTGGGACTCCTCTGATCCCAATAGAGTTGCCTTTTTAATAGATTGATGTTGCTATAGCATAACAATTGGGAATAGCTTATATCAATTCTGTTGAGGTGAGCCTCATGCGTCGGCATATGGTAAATAGATAAACGTTCCATATTTCCCCCGAAATACAATGATACCTCACAAAACCCAAGAGAAGCAGAGTTCACAGCTAGGCTGCTAAGTTAGAAGTTGTGAGGGCTTGCCTCAATAGTGGATTCACTCAAAACTCTTATTTGTGAATGAAAAAAATAAAAAGAAGGAAGTAAAGAATGACGGATTAGAGAAAAGGAAGTGAGAAGAAAAGAAACAAAGAAAAGAAAACCTGTCGGAAAACACAAGGTCCGGCATATGTAATCATATCTCACTTTGAATAATTACAATAAAATAGAGATGATAGTATGGTATTTATTGGATTATTACCACGTGCAAAGACCTTCCTGTTATGTGCTAATTTATTTACTCTTTGAGAGAGGTATTATTTTCCCTCTTTCACAAATGAGATGACCAAGACTTGGAGAGATTAAAAATCTAAAGCCAGGATTTGAACCCAGGCAGTCTGGCTGCAGATTCTGTGTTCTTAATCAGTAAGTATTGGTACCTCAGTATACTTTCATATTTAGTTAATGTTGAAAACAGAAACATGAGTACAAATGAAACTGGAGGGACATAGTGGAAATGGCTCCTAAAGCCTGAGGAGGATAGTTGGCAGACAGAACTTGAGCTTTCAGCCCAACTATTCCGTGCCCCTCATGTCTTCAATCTGCAATTATGTCACCACGTACCCATACAGGCATAATGTGCTAATAATTAAAGGCACAATCATTAAAGCAGGCATAACGATTGACGTAGGGTGTAGCAAATGTATCCATTGTGAAATAACCAAAATGATGTCTCTTTACAAATTGAAAACAATCAGGCATTAGGAGTTTAACGCTGCAGTCCATTTAACAGATCCCAACAAGCAAAGCTAAAATTTAGGCTAATAAATGTAATAACTTAAAATAGGAACAGTAATGTTACTGGCTCCCTAGAAGTGCCAAACCAAACTTTACCTCTAGGAATATCAATACTGAAGTGAAAGAGTCCAGCCACGTATCCTTCTGAATTTATACTTCTGAAAGAGTCCAGCCAGTATCCTTTCTGATGGCAAATACCAGTGAAGACTTCCCTAAAAATGTCCTGTCGTATTTTTGTTGTATCTGTGAAAAGTCCATTTCATAAGGTCATATCAGAACTGTAGGAGACAAGAGTTCTCCTTTGCTCCTCATCATTAAAAAATATAACCAGAAAGGAAGAGGAATAACCATTATTATGATTAATAAATGCATAGGCTTTGAAATCAGATGACTCAGCAGTTCCACTTGCCAAATATAAGACTTTGGACAAGTAACATAGCCTTGCTAAGCTTCAGTTTATTTAGATCTAAAACAAGGGACCAGAATGACACATAATGTAGAAGATTATGTGAGGAAAAAAAAAGATCTCACATTTGAAGCAAGTTTTCAGGTGCTTGACACCTAGGTATTGGATACATATTGCACTTCTCTTGTTTCCCTTAAAGCTTAAGGTCACAGAATTTCAGCTCCTCCTTAAACAACCCTTGATGGCAAACACCAGTGAAGATTTCAGTCTTGTTGCGTCACTAACATCATAGCGCCTCATTCGGTAACAACAAGTTAGATGTTATCTAGTATGATTGTGCAGCCATTGTGAAACAAGTAGCTTTTCTCATCTTTAAAATCATCAGGGGTGGAAGTTCAGTTCCTGTGTGATAATCCACTCCAGTTTGGATTGTCCTGAATTCTTCCTTATGATTTCCATAAGTTTTTACAAGTTGTACCCTTGAGCAAAATGTAATAGGCATATATTATCTTCCCTATGAGAGTCTTTCAAAGGGTATGAAGATTGCTGCTACCATTCCTCAAAATATTTCTTTTCTCCATGTTAAAACATATTTTTGTTTGTGTTTTTGTTCATCAAGTAATATGCTTTTCAGGTACATCAACATGTAATGTACATTCCTCTGGGGATATTCTACTTTATCAATGTTTATTTTATACACAGAGGCTGTATTCTTCTTTGGGTTGGTGGAAAGTACACTGTACTTCCATTATTATTATTATTATTATTATCCAAATAGTCTTTTCAGTAGTTATGTGCTGGATTAAGTTGAATTTACTAATGAATGGTGTAATTTTTAATATTACACCATTTCTGCCCTACCCTATACTAATCAAATTTAAAAATCCAAAATAAAACATGGAATGTCATATATATGTCAATTACATTTCACCTTATCTTTATGGTTCTTCTTTCCTGTTACAATTTTGAATTTGTATTCTGTCATCCATAATGTAAGTCTTTTGGTCATCTGTGAATTCAATAGTCATATTATGAAAGGATAAACTGTAAAGGTAATTGCAGACTTTTGACTTTATAGTCTTGTTAGAAAGGTTCAGCAGACTTTGGTCATCACCAAATTTGGATCATGGTCATTGGTGACAGGCCAACAATCCAGACAAGTACCACCACCAGGTGTGAAGAATAATTCCCAATTTGAATGACAATTAATTCCTCAGGTCAAACTTGCAAAAGAATCAGAGTCAGGCTGACAAAAGCCAGGGAATATAAAACAAAGAAAACTAAATGAAAGGGTGCTGAGGGATCAATTGTATTTTCAACCCGGAGTTTATATTTAGGGAAGTGGTAGAAGAAAATGCACTCAGTGTCACTGCTGAAGGGCAGTATAACTAAACTTTCCTTTTTGTTCTTTGAATTCTGAGAACTCTTTGGTGGGATCCATTCCTTTCAGAAGACGGCTACTAACTGCAACAGTAGAGGTGTGAAGAAGCACAGGCAGCATTTTTGACAGAATAGTCAATAATTTGACAGAATAGAGCTCCAGAAAACTACTGACTATTCATATATTGAGTTATTTTTGTTTAGTTTATGTACTACACATAAGACTCCTAGAATTTCTATTAAGCATTCCATATTTCAGAAAAGAGAAATTGGCATTCAAAGCAAGATAATCCTGCTTAATATCTCTCAAGTTCACTCCCGGGTAGACACATTATACAGAGTGCTAGTTCCTGATACACTTTCTCAAAAGTTCATTGAAAATTCCAGTTTCACTCTGACACGTAAAGAGTTTGGAGGTTGTCACTCCCATCCTCACAACAAGTAAAAAACTGAACAGACTGAAAATAAACAACTCTTCTTAGATCCTTAAGAACTAACAGACAAGACAGAAGAATTTTCTCTGTAGTGTTTCCAGTTTTCTCTCATCTTTCCCACTACTCACCAGTTAGGGAAGGGAAAAATGGGAAGAAGTAACTAAGCAGAGATGCCCTTTAAAATACTGATATGGGGTGGTGCCAAAACTTGCCCAGCTCGGGGGAAGACCTGAAGTTGCTTCTTTTCAGTTTTACTCAAATTGGGGAGCTTCAGGGAGGCTTTCATTCCTAAGCCTACCAGGTGGTCTAGGACTCCATCCTGCATTTTATGTAATTATATGTTTCTTGAGACATAGAAAAGAGGATTGTGTTATGGGATAATTTAAGATAATAGTTTTCAAATCTGTTTTATACAATACATGTTAATCACTAACTCATTCAACAAACTATGAGTAGCCTGAGTAGAGATGGGTCTTGGGAAACAGGAATTCTTTTACCATCTTAACTACCATCCCATAATGTGAATAAATAATGGAGATTAGTTTGCATAAAAACTCACCCAGACAAGAAAGAACAAGTATTGGTGAGGATGTATAAGAAAGGGAACCCTCATGCACTGTTGTTGGGAATGCAAATTGGTGCAGCTACTATGGAAAACAGTATAATGGTTCCTTAGAGAACTAAAAATAGAACTCCCATATGACCCAGCAATTCTGCTTCTGGGTATTTATCCAAAGAAAATGAAAACACCAATTCAAAAGATATATGTATCCCTATGTTCATTGCAGCACTATTTACAATAACCAAGATATGAAAGCACCCTAAATGTCCATCGATAGATGAATGGATAAAGAAGATGGTACGTATATACAATGGAATATTACTCAGCCATAAAAAGAATGAAATCTTGCCATTTGTGACAACATGGATGGACCTAGAGGGTATTATGCTAAGTGAAATAAGTCAGACAGAGAGACAGAAAGACTGTATGATTTCATTTATATGTGGGATCTAAAAAACAAACTAAAACAAACAAACAGAACAGAAACAGACTCACAGGGAACAAACTGCTGGTTTCCAGAGGGGAGGAGAGTGAGGGGTGGGGATGAGAGAAATAGGTGAAGGGGGTTAAGAGGTACAAGTTTCCAGCTATAAAATAAATGAAAAATAAAACTCATCCAAGTTCATAGGCAAAAATATCACTAGATACTTATCTCTAGGACTACAGTTGTGAGTAAACTAGAGGACGTCGTGGTGGCAAGGATTCCTTCCGACCAATGCACCTAGCTCGTCCTCATCCTCACCACTCTGCTGGACAGTGGTGTCCTGGAAAGTTCCCACTTAAATTCAGCCTCCCTTTCTCCACTCCTCACTATCAGTCAGATATTGTCTATCACTCCTCTTTGCTGGTTTTCATCATTTATACTTACTAAAATTTACAGTTATACATTTATTTATCCACTTTGTTACTGCTTTCATACGTTTTAAACTCCCTGAGAGGGCTTCCCTGGTGGCACAGTGGTTGAGAGTCCGCCTGCCGATGCAGGGGACACGGGTTCATGCCCCGGTCCGGGAAGATCCCACGTGCCACGGAGCAGCTGCGCCTGTGAGCCATGGCCACTGAGCCTGCGCGTCCGGAGCCTGTGCTCCGCAACGGGAGAGACCACAACAGTGAGAGGCCCGTGTACCACAAAAAATAATAATAATAAAAAAATTAACTCCCTGAGAGTAAGGACCCTGTGTATTTTATTCACCAAAATATGTATAATTCTTCACATTACCTGATGCAGAGTGTCATTCAAAAACAACTGCTTATTGATTAATTTAAAGAATAAACAAACTTGCAATGGTGCCATGACCAGTGTTCTTCATGTTAGAGAACGCATATGTCTCTCAGCTTAGGGCTCAAAGAATTTAAATTATTAATGCCTCACTTATTCTAAGAAGCTGTTACAGTCCTCTCCTATGCCTTCAATTAGTCTAAGCAATTGTTTTAAATTCACAAGCTACTGTTGGCTGAAAAACTGAAGATCAGAATAAAGTAGTCTTCTGACACATACTGAGGAAAACAAAACTTGGACATAAGTAAAAACTCAAAGAAATATTGGTAATTCAGAGTATTCTTTTCCTTGAGTATTTCAAGCATCAAATCTATTATAAAATAAAGCTAAGTTTACTGACTAAGATCCATCCATGCAGCCAACAGATGTTGTGGTAAAGAGAAGTTAATATAATAAAATATAATACAACTTGATGTAGACGTTAGAGTGGTTGATACATGATCGTGACAAGACACCATTATTAGAAATTGAGTTTCTTAAAATTAAAACAAAACGGTTTGGGATATTAGTAATATTTGTAGTCAATAGTAAGCAGATAAAGGTTTCATACTAACCTATTAGTCAAGAATTTTCTTTTTCCAAATGACCAATGCATCACGTAGTAAAGAAGTAGTTCGTATGATTAACTGTTGCAGAAACATTTTATCTGAAATCATTTGCTATTATTTAATCCAGAAACCCCTCTGATACAATAAGGGAAAGCTGACAAAGGCAGATAGTTTTGAAAGATTGTCTTTAATATTTGGCATAATAGTCTGTAATGGTCCCTCTGGCTCTGATCACTCAAATATTGAATTAAAGAAAAGCAAAGGTGAGGTTGAATCTGCTCATATTGCCTTAATAACAATTAACATTTATGTGGTGCTTTTTACCTCTGATTTCATTTGTCCCTTGGTTTACCTTCTTTTTTAATTTTTATTGGAGTGTAGTTGCTTTACAATGTTGTGTTAGTTTCCACTGTACAGCAGAATGAATCAGCTATACGTATACTGATATCCCCTCTTTTTTTGGATTTCCTTCCCATTTAGGTCACCCCAGAGCACTGAGTAGAGCTCCCTGAGCTATACGGTAGACTTTCATTAGTTACCTATTTTATACATAGTATCAATCGTGTATATATGTCAATCCCAATCTCCCAATTCACCCCACCACCCTCCTTGGTGTCCATACGTTTGTTCTCTATGTCTGTGTCTCTATTTCTGTTTTGCAAATGAGATCATCTATACCCCTTGGTTTACCTTTTGAAATGTTCCCAATTGTTTTTCAGGTCACTGAAATACCATAGTTATCATTTTGGATGAATGTATCCTAACTTGTGTTAAAATAGAACCCCCTGAGATAATGAAAACACTTTTAGCTTTAGCAGTCAACCAGGAAATGAACTTGTGGAAAGCAAGGGCATGGAGGGTGGGTGCAAGGGGCAGCTGTGATTGGCTATGAGCAAAGCTCAAAGGCAGAATTAGTGCGTTCTTTGGGTGGGTATTAAGAAAATAGGAGTAAATGAACTGAGGGTAGCAGTAGAGAATGAATTAGGAGAAAGATTTAAAAAGATCACTAATAACTAGTATTCCAATAATAAACATCTCTACATAGCATGTTAACAGTTTAAATGTACTATACAGAGATCCAATTTCAGTAGGAAGGTAGTCTAGGTGTTTTGTCCAACCCTCTTACTGAAAGAAAAAAAAAAAGAAAAAGTTATAGATAAAATATTTGGAAAATGTATGGTGGGACAAGATGTTCCTGGCTCATTTTTCCCTGTGCCTCCCCTGTAAATACATCCTTATACACTGGAAATAATTAAGCAGGTGAACTTAAAATGACTGTAAAAGAACAAAGAGGCTGGACTGGCTAGGAATCTCAAGACTGGAGGAAAGATGTCAAATTGAGTTCCTGGATTTTCTTTTTGCCTCCCATATATGCAAGACTGGATTGAGAAGAGGCCTGCAACCTAGAACTGCCAAGAGGCACAAAAAAAAAAAAAAAAAAAAAAGTAAAGCCTACTATTTCTGGCCAAAGGACTGGCAAATGGGCAGTCCAGCAAAGACCTAACAGGGAGGTCCACCCCTGCCCAACACCAGCATCAGGAGGGCCTATGCAGGAATCCGTCCTCTCTCTTTCCAGTGGAGGTCTCAGGAGAAGCATCGGTGAGGTCAGCCCCACACCTTGGGCAGGTAGCAGGCCTGATCTGCCACTGTCAGTGCCAGCAGAGCGCCTGCCCCACCCAGGGTGGTGGTGACACCATCCGCCACATCAGCAGTGACTAAGGTACAGTGTTTCCTGAACCTCCCACCCAGTGGCACTGTGAAGGGCAGGTGGTACTTGCAAGGATCAATCAAGAACCCCAGAAAAGCATAAGAAGAAAACTGACCAGAATAGCATTGCAAAGTCTCCAAAACCAAGTTGTCATCAGAACTACAGCTCATAAAAATAATCCAGGACTTAATGTGAAAACTGCTCAGTTACTGATGACTGAAAAAGATCTAAAAAGGATGAAGAGTCTCCTAATATTATATCCAAAACATTGAGGATACATGCAGAAAAGTCACTCATTATACCAAGAAGTGTTTAAAAAACACTTCAGTGAGAAAAGACAAGACAACCAGCCAACACTGAGATGAATCAGTTGTTGGAATTACCTGATAGTATTTTAAAGCAGCTCTCGTCTAGACACTTCAACAATTACAAATTCTCTTGAAAAAATGAAAACAAGAAAACATTAGTAAAGAAATGGAAGTTATAAAAATGAACCAAATAGAAATTATATCACTGGAAAATAGAATAATTGCAATAAACACTTTCTGGGTAGGCTCAGTAGTAGAGTAGAGATGACATAAGGCAGAATTAGTGGAAGTGAGGACAAATCAACAGTTTGTTCAGTCTAAACAACAGAAAGAAAATAGACTAAGAAATGAATGACATAACAAGGAAAGGAACAAAGACTCAAGTAATCATGGGACAATAACAAAAGAGCTGATATTTGTATCCTCAGAGCCCTAGAATGAGAGTAGAAGATTGTGGGGCTGAAAATGTAGTTAAAGAAACAGTGGCTGGGAGACGAGCTTCAAGATGGTGGAAGAGTAAGACGCGGAGATCACCTTCCTCTCCACAGATACATCAGAAATACAGCTACACGAGGAACTGCTCCTACAGAACACCCACTGAACGCAGCCAGAAGACCTCAGACCTCCCCAAAGGCAAGAAACTCCCCACGTTCCTGGGTAGGGCAAAAGAAAAAAGAATAAACAGAGACAAAAGAATGGGGGAAGCTTTGGAGCCGCGGAGGAGAGCGCAGCAACAGGGTGCGGAGGGCAAAGCGGAGAGATTCCCACACAGAGGATCGGTGCCGACATGCACTCACCAGCCCGAGAGGCTCGTCTGCTCACCCGCCGGGGGGGCGGGGCTGGGAGCTGAGGCTCGGGCTTCGGTCGGAAGCCGGGAGAGGACTGGGGTTGGCGGAGTGAACACAGCCTGAAGGGGCTAGTGCGCCATGGCTGGCTGGGAGGGAGTCCGGGAGAAGTCTGGATCTGCCGAAGAGGCAAGAGACTTTTTCTTCCCTCTGTGTTTCCTGGTGCGCGAGGAGAGGGGATTCAGAGCGCCGGTTAAAGGAGCTCCAGAGACGGGCGCAGAGCTGCGCTAGCAACGAGAACCCCAGTGATGGGCATGTGTTTCCTGGTGCGAGAGGAGAGGGGATTAAGAGCGCTGTTTAAGGGAGCCCCAGGGCTTCCCTGGTGGCGCAGTGGTTGAGAGTCCGCCCCCTCCTGGGAGCCTGTGCAGCCCGCCACCGCCAGGGTCCCGGGATCCAGGGACAACATCCCCGGGAGAACGCACGGCGCGCCTCAGGCTGGTGCAACGTCACGCCGGCCTCTGATGCCACAGGCTCGCCCCGCATCCGTGCCCCTCCCTCCCTGCGGCCTGAGGGAGCCAGAGCCCCCGAATCAGCCGCTCCTTTAACCCCGTCCTCTCTGAGCAAAGAGCAGACGCCCTCGGGCGACCTACAGGCAGAGGCGGGGCCAAATCCAAAGCTGAACCCCGGGAGCTGTGCGAAAAGAGAAGAGAAAGGGAAATTTCTCCCAGCAGCCTCAGCAGCAGCGGATTAAATCTCCACAATCAACTTGATGTACCTGCATCTGTGGAATACCTGACGAGACAGCGAATCATCCCAAATTGAGGAGGTGGACTTTGAGAACAAGATATATTATTTTTTCCCCTTTTCCTCTTTTTGTGAGTGTGTATGTGTATGCTTCTGTGTGAGATTTTGTTTGTATAGCTTTGCTTTCACCATTTGTCCTAGGGTTCTGTCTGTCCGTTTTTGGTTTTTTACTTTAAAAAATTATTTCTTCTTAATAATTATTTTTTATTTTAATTATTTTATTTTATTTTATTTTATCTTCTTTCTTCCTTTCTCTCTTTCTTTCTTTCTTTCTTTCTTTCTTTCTTTCTTTCTTTCTTTCTTTCTTTCTATTTTCCTTCCTTTTATTCTGAGCTGTGTGGGTGGTAGGCTCTTGGTGCTCCAGCCAGGCATCAGGGCTGTGCCTCTGAGGTGGGAGAGCCAAGTTCAGGACACT
>NC_041231.1:102352111-102352495 GCF_002837175.3 Physeter macrocephalus
CAGAAAAACACACAGCAGATGAAGGAGCAAGGCAAAAACCCACCAGACCTAACAAATGAAGAAGAAATAGGCAGTCTACCTGAAAAAGAATTCAGAATAATGATAGTAAAGATGATCCAAAATCTTGGAAGTAGAAAGGAAAAAATACAAGAAACGTTTAACAAGGACCTAGAAGAACTAAAAAGCAAGCAAACAGTGATGAGCAACACAATAAATGAAATGAGAAATTCTCTAGAAGGGATCAATAGCAGTATAACTGAGGCAGAAGAACGGATAAGTGACCTGGAAGATAAAATAGTGGAAATAACTAATGCAGAGCAGAATAAAGAAAAAAGAATGAAAAGAACTGAGGACAGTCTCAGAGACCTCTGGGACAACATTAAA
>NC_041231.1:102352707-102363585 GCF_002837175.3 Physeter macrocephalus
CCTTAAATGTAAATGGATTAAATGCTCCCACCAAAAGACACAGACTGGCTGAATGGATACAAAAACAAGACCCATATATATGCTGTCAACAAGAGACCCACTTCAGACCTAGAGACACATACAGACTGAAAATGAGGGGATGGAAAAAGATATTCCATGCAAATGGAAATCAAAAGAAAGCTAGAGTAGCAATTCTCTTATCAGACAAAATAGACTTTAAAATAAAGACTATTACAACAGACAAAGAAGGACACTACATAATGATCAAGGGATCGATCCAAGAAGAAGATATAAATTGTAAATATTTATGCACCATACATAGGAGCACCTCAATATGTAACGCAAATACTAACAGCCATAAAAGGGGAAATTGACAGTAACACATTCATACTAGGGGACTTTAACACCCCACTTTCACCAATGGAAAGATCATCCAAAATGAAAATAAATAAGGAAACACAAGCTTTAAATGATACGTTAAACAAGATGGACTTAATTGATATTTATAGGACATTCCATCCAAAAACAACAGAATAAACATTTTTCTTAAGTGCTAATGGAACATTCTCCAGGATAGATGATATCTTGGGTCACAAATCAAGCCTTGGTAAATTTAAGAAAATTGAAATTGTATCAAGTATCTTTTCTGACCACAACGTTATGAGACTAGATATCAATTACAGGAAAAGATCAGTAAAAAATAAAAACACATGGAAGCTAAACAATACACTACTTAATAACGAAGTGATCACTGAAGAAATCAAAGAGGAAATCAAAAAATACCTAGAAACAAATGATGATGGAGACACAACGACCAAAAACCTATGGAATGCAGCAAAAGCAGTTCTAAGAGGGGAGTTTATAGAAGTACAATCCTACCTTAAGAAACAGGAAACATCTCAAATAAACAACCTAACCTTGCAGCTACAGCAATTAGAGAAAGAACAAAGAAACCTCAAAGTTAGCAGAAGGAAAGAAATCATAAAGATCAGATCAGAAATAAATGAAAAAGAAATGAAGGAAACGATAGCAAAGATCAATAAAACTAAAAGCTGGTTCTTTGAGAAGATAAACAAAATTGATAAACCATTAGCCAGACTCTTCAAGAAAAAAAGGGAGAAGACTCAAACCAATAGAATTAGAAATGAAAAAGGAGAAGTAACAACAGACACTGCAGAAATACAAAAGATTATTAGAGATTACTACAAGCAACTGTATGCCAATAAAATGGACAACCTGGAAGAAATGGACAAATTCTTAGAAATGCACAAGCTGCCGAGACTGAACCAGGAAGAAATAGAAAATATGAACAGACCAATCACAAGCACTGAAATTGAAACTGTGATTAAAAATCTTCCAACAAACAAAAGCCCAGGACCAGATGGCTTCACAGGCGAATTCTATCAAACATTTAGAGAAGAGCTAACACCTATCCTTCTCAAACTCTTCCAAAAGATAGCAGAGGGAGGAACACTCCCAAACTCATTCTATGAGGCCACCATCACCCTGATACCAAAACCAGACAAAGACGTCACAAAGAAAGAAAACTACAGGCCAATATCACTGATGAACATAGATGCAAAAATCCTCAACAAAATACTAGCAAACAGAATCCAACAGCACATTAAAAGGATCATACACCATGATCAAGTGAGGTGTATTCTGGGAATGCAAGGATTCTTCAATATACACAAATCAAACAACGTGATACACCATAGCAACAAACTGAAGGAGAAAAACCATATGATCATCTCAATAGATGCAGAGAAAGCTTTTGACAAAATTCAACACCCATTTATGATAAAAACCCTGCAGAAAGTAGGCATAGAGGGAACTTTCCTCAACATAATAAAGGCCATATATGACAAACCCACAGCCAACAAAGTTCTCAATGGTGAAGAACTGAAACCATTTCCACTAAGATCAGGAACAAGACAAGGTTGCCCACTCTCACCACTCTTATTCAACATAGTTTTGGAAGTTCTAGCCACAGCAATCAGAGAAAAAAAAAAAAAACAAATAAAAGGAATCCAAATAGGAAAAGAAGAAGTAAAGCTGTCACTATTTGCAGATGACATGATATTATACATAGAGAATCCTAAGGATGCTACCAGAAAACCACTAGAGCTAATCAATGAATTTGGTAAAGTAGCAGGATACAAAATTAATGCACAGAAATCTCTGGCATTCTTATACACTAATGATGAAAAATCTGAGAGTGAAATTAAGAAAACACTCCCATTTACCACGGCAACAAAAAGAATAAAATATCTAGGAATAAACCTACCTAAGGAGACAAAAGACTTGTATGCAGAAAACTATAAGACACTGATGAAAGAAATTAAAGATGATACAAATAGGTGGAGAAATATACCATGTTCTTGGATTGGAAGAATCAACATTGTGAAAATGACTCTACTACCCAAAGCAATCTACAGATTCAATGCAATCCCTATCAAACTACCACTAGCATTTTTTACAGAACTAGAAAAAAAAATTTCACAATTTGTATGGAAACACAAAAGACCCCAAATAGCCAAAGCAATCTTGAGAACGAAAAATGGAGCTGGAGGAATCAGGCTCCCTGACTTCAGACTATACTACAAAGCTACAGTAATCAAGACAGTATGGTACTGGCACAAAAACAGAAATATAGATCAATGGAACAGGACAGAAAGCCCAGAGATAAACCCACGCACATATGGTCACCTTATCTTTGATAAAGGAGGCAAGAGTATACAGTGGAGAAAAGACAGCCTCTTCAATAAGTGATGCTGGGGTAACTGGACAGGTACATGTAAAATTATGAGATTAGAACACTCTCTAACACCATACACAAAAATAAGCTCAAAATGGATTAAAGATCTAAATTTAAGGCCAGAAACTATCAAATTCTTAGAGGAAAACATAGGCAGAACACTCTATGACATAAATCACAGCAAGATCCTTTTTGACCCACCTCCTAGAGAAATGGAAATAAAAGCAATAATAAACAAATGGGACCTAATGAAACTTCAAAGCTTTTGCACAGCAAAGGAAACCATCAATAAAACAAAAAGACAACCCTCAGAATGGCAGAAAATATTTGAAAATGAAGCAACTGGCAAAGGATTAATCTCCAAAATTTACCAGCAGCTCATGCAGCCCAATAACAAAAAAACAAACAACCCAATCCAAAAATGGGTAGAAGACCTAAATAGACATTTCTCCAAAGAAGATATACAGATTGCCAACAAACACATGAAACAAAATGTTGGTAAGGATATAGAGAAAAGGGAACCCTCAAGCGCTGTTAGTGCTGCCACTATAGAAAACAGTTTGGAAATTGCTAAAATACTAAAAATAGAAGTACCATATGATCCAGCAATTCCACTCATGGATATTTATCTGAAGAAAATGAAAACACCAATTCAAAAAGATATGCAAACTTATGTTTATTGTAACATTACTTACAATAGCCAAGATATGGAAGCAACCTAAGTGTCCATCATAGAATGAATGGATAAAGACGATGTGGCACATATATACAATGGAATATTACTCAGCCATAAAAAGAAACGAAATTGAGTGATTTGCAGTGAGGTGGATGGACCTAGAGTCTTCACTCATACAGAGTGAAGTAAGTCAGAAAGAGAAAAACAAATACTGTATGCTAACACATATATATGGAATATAAGGAAAAAAAATGGTCATGAAGAACTAGGGATAAGACGGGAATAAAGACACAGACCTACTAGAGAATGGACCTGAGGTTATGGGGAGGGGGAGCGGTAAGCTCTGACAAAGTGAGAGAGTGGCATGGACATATGTACACTACCAAACATAAGGTGGATGGCTGGTGGGAGGCAGCCGCATGGCACAGGGAGATCAGCTCGGTGCTTTGTGACTACTTAGAGGGGTGGGATGGGGATGGTTAGAGGGATGGAGGGAGACACAAGAGGGAAGAGATATGGGAACATATGTATATGTATAACTGATTCACTTTGTTATAAAGCGGAAGCCAACACACCACTGTAAAGCAATTATACTCCAATAAAGATTAAAAAAAAAAAAGGAAAAATCACCTTTCAAGTGCTGAAAGAAAAGAACTGTGAACCCAGAACTCCATATCCAGTGAAACTGTCCTTCAGAAATGCAGGCAAACTGAAGACATTCTCAGTAGAAAGAAAAGTAATGGAATTAACACCAGTAGATCAACCCTTAAAGAAGAGCTAAAGGAAACACAACACATAAAAGGAAACAAAATGATAAATTGGACTTTGTCAAATATACAAACTTTCACTCTGCAAAACACCCTGCTAAGAAAATAAAAAGACAAATTGTAATACATTTAACAGTACACACCTTCTGGAATGTTTCAAATAAAAAACTGTGATAACATCAAATGCTGGTGGGTGTGCAGAGAAACTAGATTTCTATCCATGAGTACACATAACTGGTGAGTGTACATAAGTATACATGACAAGTATACATCACTGAATATACACTACACATTATGAGTATAAGTATACATCATGAGTACTTATGAGTATAAGCATACATTACGAGTATACATAACTGGTGGAATGATATGGTACAGTCACTGGTAGAATGGTACAGTTACTCTGAAAAATAGTTTGGCAGTTTTTTCAAAACTACAAAAAGTCTTAGCATACAGCTAGCAACGGCACTCCTGGGCATCTATCCCAGAGACATAAAAAACTTATTTTCATACAGAAACTTGTACATGGATGTTTATAGCAGCTTTATTTGTGACAGCCCCAAATTGGAAACTACCCAGATGAGTGAATGTTTAAATAAACTGTGATACAACTATACCACAGTACGATACTTAGTTTATTTGATTTAAATTTCATACTAATATTTTAGGTTACTTATATGAAAATTTTACCAATTTTTTGAAAATTCAACTTGAAACCAATTGTGCTAATCCCCCTCCCTCCCTTCACACATGTCTTCTTAAATATTATAATTCCAGTAGAATTGTGTTCTCTTGTCAGCTAATTCAATATCTGACCAGTAATGCTTACCCAAAATTTCTCTGGGACAGAGTTATAAAGCATGGATGAATACTGTCACATGACTGGAAAACTCAAGCATCAGCATCCCAATGTGATAAATTAACTTAGGAATTGTAATTTGCTTTTAAAACATATGCACACATATTTGAAGTATTGATTTAAAGATCACTCTGCCTATATCTGAATTATTTGATCCAATCAAATACAAAGTTTGGTAAAATGAGTTGTACAGATAAGTATCAAGAATGTATTAGTTTTGTATTTCAATATCCATACTTATCTTCATTGTTTTACAAGTAGAGAGAAAAATCAGCATGCTTATTACCATCTTGACATGATCAAAGCAGAACTAGTCATAAATAATGTGTATGATTCAAGAGACGCCAGTACTCTCAAAATCCTTCTCTCACCCAAAACATCCTAGTCTGCCTGAAATTCTCATCAGGTTTTTTTCTCTTCCTTTGGGTTAAATCACAGTGGGTGCTAAGTTAAAACATATATATGTTGTTTAGAAGGGTCCAAATGGTAGAGTAAAAGTATTACTCAACCAGATAGCTCTAGCCTTACTTCTGCCACAATTGAGTTACGTGAACTTGGAAAAAATGCCACTTCATTAAATTCCCTTTGTGACAGTGATATGAACCAAGTTAGTGGTTTGCAAGCTGTTTCGTTGGCCAGGGAGCATTTTGTTCTGCTAAAAGCTTATGAGAATATGAGAGTTAGAAATGAAGTCTAGGGAGGGAGTGGAGACAGAGGCCAGGAGCTCAGCTTTTCCTTCTCCCTCCACTGGCCCTGCAACAACATCTATGGTTCCTCAGAGCCCAGTTTGAAGGCCTCTGGATCAGATGATTGTTAAGAATCCTCAACAATTTCGAATTGCATGGTTGACTGTTGAGAAAGTAGAGTGATTCTGAAGGAATGCTGAAGGTACTTCGCTGCTAGAGGAGATGAGAACGAGGAAATGATGGGGAGGGCTGGGCCATCGTGTACTGGCTCCTCTGTGGTCAGGACCAATCCTTGACTGGGGTTGTGTGACATCACCCATGGAGAGTGACCTACATCCAGCACAGCCCAGGAGAGCACTTTGAGGAGGGGCAGCAGGTCTGGCAGAAGGAAGGCTACGAACAGAGACAAGCAGATGCGAGGGACGGCCTTCCTCTACCTGTACACTCCATGGAAAATCCCCCAAGTGGAGATCAGAGTGCTAATAAGAAAGGCACAGCAGAGTGCAGAGCCAAAAGAAAAACAAGGTTGCTACAGCCATCACCTAAATATTGCCAGATGGGCTGGGGCAGAGCGCAGAGGGCAAGCCTGTTCTTGATCAACTTTCCCACTGTAATGGTGCTGGCTGTAAGACCCTTCTGCATCTTTCCAAACTAGAAGCCTTTGAGCCTTGTCTGTAGAGGACAGTAACACCAGCTGGCGTTTAAAGCGGAAGATGATCTTGGCAATTTCATTTAATTCCAACTCAAACTGAAGTAAGATTTATTATCTAGCAGATATAACTGTGATGTCAGAAATTTGGTAGTTTTTGATTTTGACAATAAAACAATAAGACGATAGAGGACTGCAGTGGCAACTGGATTATTCAATTCTTCTGAGAGAATATTTCTATTGGATGAGGAGCTTCTCGTCAAGAAAGATAAAAAACAGGGTTTGTGGGCAAATTCTTATTTAGGAGAGGGAGGACTAAAGATCAATGAGGAGAACATATTTCGTGGCGAAAATGGTCACACTTTTAAACTTTATTGGCAAGAATAAATACACGTATGACTGTATAATTATTTCATATTCAAAAATAGCCTTTGTATATTGGATTTCAAAAGATGACAATTTGCAAAATGTGTTTGAAGAAATGTTTACAAGTCCAAAATCTTCTGATGATGGTTATCAAACTGTGGAAAATTTTCAGTCTCACTATTGGTATCCTGTGGCTAAGAAATTTTGCAAAAAAGAAAAAAATCCTAGTATAATGGATGGGTAGAGTGAAACGTAAAGCAAAGAGTATAAGACACATGATATTTACATAGATTAATTACAGAAATGATCTCTGACCAGGAGCTTTTTTAGACAAGAATGCTGTTCCCATGCCATAAAAAATAACATCTACTTTGTGAAAGATGATTTTGTAACTTCTCCAAATCTTGACCTTGTGAAATCTTCTATTGTGGTTGCTCTTCCGTCAAAGTAGTTTTTCTTTAAAATTTCTGATCAGAAGTGACAGAACAACACTGCAGCTGTGTGTCACTTAGGGTTAGGTTTCGTTACATCAAATGAAAATCAAACAAAACCAGTATCTTAAACAAGAAAGAAGTTTGTTTCTCTCTCATAGAAAACAATTATTCCAGTAGACAGCCTAGGACTGATATGATGGCACTAAGACCTGCAAAAAAGCAAGCCTGTTTATCTTGTGTCTCTGCCATCCTGAGCATGAGGGTTCCACTTCACAGTCCAAGATATTTACTTGGGCTCCAGGCATCACATCTTTTTAACCAAGCCCTTAAGAAGAATGAGGAGAGTTCAAAGGATGTGTCTTCCTACCTTTAAAGATACTTTCTAAAGTTGCACACAGTGTATCTCCTTACATGTCATTGGCTAAAATGTAACGACGAGAGCACACCTTGAGAAATGGCATCCTTCTACTGGGTGACTATTTACTCGGAAAAAAATTGAGGATCCTCTTAGCAGGGAAAATCGGAGAACAGATATCAGTGTAGCAACTAGTAGTTTTAGTCAAAAGGTAATTGAAACGTAGGCTTTATTTTAAAATTTATTTCAGAAGTACCAGAAATTGAATTTTACATTGTCTCTCTCCATATATATGTATACAGAATCCATTTTCCAGGTCTTCATCAGTTCTAGATTTTACCCTTTAAATTAAAATTTAAATCAGTACTTTTAAATATGTTTTAACTTTATACATCACATTATAGAAGTCAGCTTCCCCAAGGATAGTTGACTTAACTGTCATCTTTTTATCGTGGACAATAGAATCTCAAAAACTATACAAACAAATTTATAGGGATACAAATTAGTATTTAACTCTTTAATCAGCTAGTTTTAAATGAGCGTTAACAGTGCGTCACCTTATCTAAAATATTTTGAAGGAGCCAGTATAATGATTAAACTCTTATTTCATGCTATTAATAACCAGCATCCTGTTAGTATGATTTTTATTTCTTTCCAAATTATTGACAGAAACCCTAGTAGTCCCAGAAAAAAAAATGCATTCAGTATAATATGTTGTGGAAAACAACAGGTAATTCTTTTTTTTTTTCTGCTATATTTTCATCAGTTTTATTTGCTTAGCTTGTATTTCTCTAGTGGCTTGGAAGTTATAATTACATTTTTTTCTATTAGTGATTATCCTCTTGTTATTAAAAGCATCTTGAGATATTTTCATCTCTATCAAGGTCAAGAATGTAACTATTAATTATCTGTGGAAAACAAGAAATCTTGCAGACTTTTACTGTCCAACTGTCTCTTCCCACTTCACAATTTTGATTGATGTAATCTGGGATTTAGATCTAAATTATTATTATTTCATTGTATTAATTTTTCTTTGGAGACTTATTTTTGAATTTTTTGTTTGTTTTGTAACCATGTTAATGGCAGTTCTCAAGATTTTATTTTAGGTTTAACTCATTTCTATTGCTTCCTACCATCTCTTTTTATGTTGACACCCTTATTCTTGAGTTCTTTATCGTAATCTATCCCTAGGTTGGATGGAGTGTATCCCTAAACTGGATTGCAATACTTTCTGAGCACTGGCTTTTAGGAGAATACTGGTCTTTCCTACAAATGACCTCTTGAATAAGTACATCATTCTTTTCCTCCCCCACCCTCGTCCTTTGGCAGCCAGTCTTCCTCTTCTGCTGTTCAGCTCTCTGGAGGAGAAGTCTATGGAAGTTTATGGTTTTTCTTTCTTTGGGTAGTGGTTCTCAACCCTGGCTGCACATTCAAATCACTGGGGGAGATTTTTTTAATGGAATGCCTAAGCTCCATCCTAGAATAATTAAATCAGGCTCTATGAGGATGGAGCCCAAACTCTAATATTTTTTAAAGGGTCACCCAATGATTTTAGTGTATAACCAGGGGCAAGAACCACTGCTTAAGAAATAAGTTCTTTTTCTTGCCTAGATGTTTTTAAAAGTTCTTTTCCTCTTTAAATCTTTCCTTTTTCACTGAAGTATAAATGACATAACATATTAACTTCAGATGTGCAACATAATGATATGATATTTGCGTATATTGTATAACATCTCCAATCACTACAATAAGTGCAGTTAACATCCATCACCATACAGTTACAAAATTTTTTTCTTGTGATGAGAACTTTTAAGATCTACTCTCTTAGCCGCTTTCAAACATGTGATACAGTATTATTCATTGTAGCCACCATGCTATACCTTACATTCCCCTGACTTATTTGCTTTATAACTGGAAGCTTGTATCTTTTGACCCCCTTCACCCACTTCCCTAAGCCTCCACCCCTGCCTCTGGCAACCACCAATCTGTTCTCTGTGTCTATGAGTTCATTTTTCTCCCCCAGATTCCTCATATGTGTGAGATCATATGGTATTTGTCTTTCTCTGTCTGACTTACTGCACTTTGCATAATGCCCTCAAGGTCCATCCATGTTGTTTCAAATGGCAAGATTTCCTTCTTTTTATGGCTGAATAATATTCCATTATATATATATATATAATATGTTATATATATAATTATAAATACAATATATAGCTCACATTTTCTTTATCCATTCATCCATCTATGGAGGCTTAGGTTGTTTCCATATTTCCATATCTTGGCTATTCTAAACAATGCTGCAGTGAACATAGGGTGCATATGTCTTTTCAAGTTAGTATTTTCATTTTCTTCAGATAAAGAAGTGAAATTGCTAGATCATATAGTAGCTCTCTTTTTAATTTTTTAAGGAACCTCCATACTGTTTTCCAGAGTGGAAGCTGCACTGATTTGAATTCCCACCAACTGTGAACCAGGGTTCCCTTTTCTCCACATCCTGGCCAAACACTCTTGTCTTTTTTATAATATTCATTCTGACAGGTGTGAGGTGATATCTCATTGTGGATTTGATTTGCATTTCTCTGATGATAAGTGATGTTGAGCAACTTTTCACGTACCCATTAGCCATTTGTACGTCTTTTTTGGAAAACTGTCTATTCAGATCTTCTGCCCATTTTTCAATCAGATTGTTTGGTTTTTTGCTATTGAGTTTTATGTGTTCTTTATATGTTTTGGATATTAACCCCTTATCAGATATATGATTTGCAACTGTTTTCTCACATTCAGTAGATTGACTTTTCATTTTGTTGATGTTTCCTTTGCTGTGCAGAATCCTTTTAGTTTGATGTAGACCCACTTATATATATTTGCTTTTGTTGCTATCACTTTTGGTATCAAATCCAAAGAAATTATCGCCAAGACTGAAGTCAAGGAGCTTACTGTTTTTCCACTAGGAGTTTTAAGGTTTCAGGTCTTATGTTCAAGTCTTTAGCCCATTTTCAGTTGATTTTTGTGTGTGGTGTAAGATGGTGGTCCAGTTTCATTCTTTTGCATATGACTGTCCAGTTTTCCCAACATCATTAATTGAAGAGACTGTCCTTTCCCCGCTATATATTCTTGGCTCATTTGTCATAAAATAATTGACTATATATTTCTGGGTTTATTTATTGGCTCTCTCTTTTGTTCCATTGATCATCTACGTGTCTGTTTTTATGCCAATGTCATACCATTTTGGTTTTTGCTTTTGTTGCCTTTGCTTTTGAGTAATTTTTTTTTTTTTTTTTTTTTTTTTTTTTTTTTTTTTTTTTTTTTTTTTTTTTTTTTTTGCGGT